>NW_011492730.1:338643-377815 GCF_000754665.1 Bison bison bison
CCCCATGGACTGTAGCCTGCCAGGCCCCTCTATCCATGGAATTCTCCAGGCCAGAATACTGAAGTGGGTAACCTTTCCCTTCTCCACGGAATCTTCCCAACCCAGGGATTGAACCCAGGTCTCCTGTATTGCAAGTGATTCTTTACCATCTGAGCCACCAGGGAAGCCCAAGAATACCGGAGCAGGTAGCCTATCCCTTCTCCAGGGGATCTTCCCGACCCAGGAATCAAACTGGGGTCTCCGGTATTGCAGGTGGATTCTTTACCAGCTGAGCCACCAGGGAAGGCCTTTATGTGTTAGACTTCCATGTTATTTTGTCCACTATATAGTTTCTTAGGTGCTGTTCAGCGGAGGTGCATTTTCTCCAGGTCACAAGGCTGCATGGTTGAAAGAGAGCATCCACACGGTCAGATTCACTGGCTTGAGAACGCCTTCTTTGCCACTTGCTCACCTCTTCTGTGGATTCTAAACCTTATGTAAGCTCTCTGAACCCCAGATTCATTCCTTCTAAAACCGGCATACCTTATTCTGCTGCTGCTAAGGCGCTTCAGTCGTGTCCGACTCTGTGCGACCCCACAGACGGCAGCCCACCAGGCTCCGCTATCCCTGGGATTCTCCAGGCAAGAACACTGGAGTGGGTTGCCATTTCCTTCTCCAATGCATGAAAGTGAAAAGTGAAAGTGAAGTCACTCAGTCATGTCCGACTCCTAGCGACCCCATGGACTACAGCCTACCAGGCTTCTCCGTCCATGGGATTTTCCAAGCAAGAGTACTGGAGTGGGGTGCCATCGCCTTGTCCATTCTTATTCTATTGGGAGATGAAAATAATATATACCTAGTGCTTTGTATCAGAAAAGGCAATGGCAACCCACTCCAGTACTCTTGCCTGGAAAATCCCTTGGACAGAGGAGCCTGGTAGGCTGCTGTCTATGGGGTCGCATAGAGTCTGACACGACTGAGTGACTTCACTTTCACTTTTCACTTTTCATACATCAGAGAAGGAAATGGAAACCCACTCCAGTGTTCTTGCCTGGAGAATCCCAGGGACGGGGGAGCCTGGTGGGCTGCCGTCTGTGGGGTCGCACAGAGTCGGACACGACTGAAGCGCCTTAGCAGCAGCAGCAGCAGTACGTTGTATGGGCTTCCCAGGTGGCGCTAGTGGTAAAGAATCGGCCTGCCAATGCAGGAGACCACAAGAAATGCAGGTTTGATCCCTAGGTTGGGAAGACCCCTCTCCTGGAGAAGGAAATGACAACCTGCTCCAGTTTTCTTCCCTGGAAAATTCCATGAACAAAGGAGCCTGGTGGATTACAATCCATGGGGGTTACAAAGAGTTGGACAGGACTGAGTGGCTGAACACACACATACACACACAGTGTGCGTACACACAACATACACAGACACACACACACACAGTGTTTTGTATGATACGTACTACATAAAGGTGTTGAGTAGTGATTGTGGGTGCCATAGCCAGAGTCCCCAGCTATTCCAAACTAAGACGCAGACCTATCCCACATCCAATTGATGTGAAATACGAGTGGCCTTTCCTGGAATAACTCCAGATGACTCACCACTTACGGAAAAGTGCTCTTTGATTAAAGATGTTGCAAGTTTAAATCCATTCATTGTCTGAGCAGGAAACAGCTGCTTTGCCAGGAGACTTCCCAGGCAGATGCCACCTGTTCTACCCGTTAGTCCACAGGTGATGGGAAGATGGGACAATAAGGTTTCTAAGGACCATCACCTGGTCTCATAAATGTGGTTCCAGGTGGTTATTATTCCCCTGAAGCTGAGGTTGCCAACATCTAGCTGTAAAGAATTACTTTGGAACACAAAATGTTTTATCCAACCGAGAACATACGTATTACAGAACTATTCATCAAGGCAACCAAGCTGAAAGTGGTATTAACTGCAGGATTTAGGAGAGAAAGAAACTGGAATTAAACTATAAAGTAACTGAAAATTGAAAATAGAAGAACTAACTGAATTCTAGATTGTAGAAATGCAAGTCATTATAGCAGAGAATGTGTAACTCTGAGTGTGAGCATGTGTTCCATTTGGGTGGTCTAATTTATTTGCTCATGGCCAGTGTGGTTCTGAGACTGGCCTAGCCTTCAGTCTGCTTGTTTTTTCCCACCAAAATAGAGCCAGTCTTCCACCTCCTTTTCTATTATGCATCTGTGTGTTGTGTGCACATGTGTGCTCGCTTGGGTGTACTCTGGTTTTGGGAGGGCTGTAAAGGTCAGCGACACAATCTCTATCTTGAATGAATTTACAGTTGATGAGAAATGGAAAGGAAGGGAATGCACAAAATGATAATAAGGCAAAGTCTTAGCAAAATCAAGACAAAGGGAGACTGGGCCATAGTGTGTGTCTGTCTTCACAAAAGTTGGCTTGAGTGTTGAATATTTGCTAAGAGTTCAGATTATGAAATGAGAATCTCAGACTGTACTCTTTCCTCTTGATTAACCTTGGGCCTGTTGTTATCCTTTTGGCCTGTATTCCTCATGACTAAAATTGTATAATACAGTAAAGATAAATGAAATGATGGATGACTAGGCCATAGTAAGCGTTCAGTAAACACTGACTCAGCTGACTGTCTTACTTTAATCATTAGCATCTTTAAACACATTTAATAAAAGCCTTTTCTGAGTGCAGAAGAGGCTTGTCAAAAAACTGTATGGTAACAGTTCAGTTGCTAGGTTGTGTCTGACTCTTTACAACCCCATGAACTGCAGCATGCCAGGCTTCCCTGTCCTTTACTATCTCCCGGAGTTTGCTCAAATTCATGTCTGTTGAGTTGGTGAAGTCTAGAAGGATAAGTGGTAAATATCCGGGAAACACTTTATCTGGAAATAGAACATAGCAAGTGTGGTCCATCTGGGGAGAATATATGGTTTGGCCTCATTAGAAAATATAATATTTTCAGAAGGATGAGCAGGAAGTTAGGTGGGGAGAGTTATTTATACTCAACTGATAAAAGGCTGTGAATGTCATGGCTAGGAGAGTGCTTGATTCACAAGTGAAAATCAAAGGCATGTCTCAAAAGATTACAAACTGTGAGTATGAGATACTCCAACATTTGGCTCAGTTTAAACCCTTGGAATTTATGTCACTGATTTGTTTATAGTTTGGGATGGGAAGGAACTGGATGGAGACAAAGAAATGGAAAGTACAAAGTTTAAAAGAATACATTTTTGGCGTACCCCCAGGTTAAATCATTCTATAACGTGAGAGAAGGCTTCATGCATCTAATCTGCTGACTTAGTTTGATAGAACAAGGAGAAGGGAGTGGCAACCCACTGGGTATTCTTGCCTGGAAAATCCCATGGACAGAGGAACTTGGCAGGTGAGAGTCCATGGGGTTGCAGAGTCAGACACAACAGTGTGACTAACACTGCACTATATTATAACACTATATAATTTTAAGTAAATTATGATTCGTCTAGCCAGCATTCCTAAAGTGGATTAGGCCCTTAGTAAGTTAATATATTTGATCTGTCCTTGTAGATATTAGTTTTACAGGTTCACCAACTGTAATGAAGTCATTACTTTTATGCACTAAATTTGAAGTCTGTTCTCCTCCTGAGTGAGAAGTCTCCTAAATGTGTATTAAATTCAGGAAGTGAAGTAGGCACGTAGTTTTTAATAGTGATCACCTTTTCCTTAAAGCATTAAATCCTCCTTTTGGTACAGTCTAGGGTTACAGGTACGGTGGATAGAAAATGGGCCACAGAAAACCATTGAAATGCTACATTCATGATTTTCAGTGCTATAAGGGTTTTTCTGAGCTAAACCTTTTTGTCATAAAAATATTGATTCTGTATTCAGGAAAAAGAATGCGAACATAATATCTTTAACAAATGCCAAATGGTCTTATTCATACGTGGATAAAAATGAATCTTAATAATGACATGTAGTCTGGAGAAGGGCTTCCCAGATGGCTCAATGGTAAAGAATCCTCCTGCTAATGCATGAGATGCGGGTTTGATTGTTGAGGTTTGAGAAGATCCCTTGGAAGAGGAAATGACAACCCACTCCAGTGTTCTGGCCTGGGAAATTCTGTGGACAGAGGAGCCTGGTGGACTACAGCCCATGGGGCCACAAAGAGTCAGACACAACTGAGTGACTGTCACTGTCATTTGGAATACTGTGTGTATTGTAAGGACAGCTTTATCGAACTGGGTAAGTGATAATATTTGCAATTTCAAAGCTGTCCCTTTGGTGGGAACCCATAAGTGGGCTACAGAATCTCCTCTGCTCACTTAGGCTCTTGTTAGACCCCAGGAGGATGGGGAGAGGCTTCAGGCATTGAAAGCAGTGCTGGGCCTTGCTGTGGGATGTTTGGTCCCTTCTCACAGTATAGCTCACCATCTTTTTAGCCTGTGTCTCTCTTTTTCTCTTTGGGGGAAAAACGTCTTGAGATTTCTATCAGGTCTAATTTTTGCTTATAAGAAAATGTGATACAGGGGTGTCACCCCCAAGCCCATAGGGGGGTGTGTGTGTGTGTATTTAACCCCCAAGCCCATTGCTAGAAAGATATTAATTTAAAAGATGTAGAGAGATATTTGCTGTTCGAGGCATAATCAAACAGCACTATAATAGATATTTTTCTTCTAATTTTGTAAATAATGAGAAACTAGTGAACTGTTTTATTGTATGAACAAAGATAAATCATGAGACTATGAGACTGACAACATATAAAATGTTTATTTGTTACATTTGTAACATAATGTTTATTTGTTAAATAAGCAATGTTTATTAAATAAGCATCTCGCTAGAATAAGTCTACTAATCTGATTAAAAAACATATATTCAAGCAGCCAAAAATTAATATAAATCAACTATAATCCAATAAAATTCTGTTGTTCAGTCGCTCAGTTGTGTCTGACTCTTTGTGACCCCAGAAAATGGACTGCAGCACGCCAGGCTTCCTTTTGCTTCACCATCTCCTGAAGCTTGCTCAAACTCATATCCATTGAGTTGGTGACGCCATCCAACCATCTCACCCTCTGTTGTCTCCTTCTCCTCCTGCCTTCAATCTTTCCCAGCATCAGGGGCTTTTCTAATGAGTTGACCCTTTGCATCAAGTGACCAAAGTATTGGACCTTCAGCTTCAGCAGCAGTCCTTCTAGTGACTATTCAGGACTGATTTCCTTTAGAATTGACAGGTTGGATCTCCTTGCAGTCCAAGGGACTCTCAAGAGCCTTCTCCAGCACCACAGTTCAAAAGCATCAATTCTTCAGCACTCAGCTTTCTTTATAGTCCAACTCTCACATCCATACATGACTACTGGAAAAACCATAGCTTTGACTAGACAGACCTTAGTCAGCAAAGTAATGTCTCTGTTTTGTTAATATGCTGTCTAAGTTTGTCATAGCTTTTCTTCCAAGGAGCACAAGTCTTTTAATTTCATGGCTGCAGTCACCATCTGCAGTGATTTTAAGTGAATTTTAAGTGATTTTAAGAATATACTAAGATATTTTCATAGCAGTGGCAGTTACTGAACATTTTGATAATGAGTGATTAGGCTTTTTGCTTTTATTTCTGTTTTCCAAGACCAGTCATTTATCATGTTTGTAATTAAAAATTTAAACAATGAGAAAAAATAATTTCCATAACAAGGATATTTTTCATGGTTGGGCCCATTTTTATGGTTGCTATCTCTGCTTAATTAGGGCAATTTCATATTACTTGTGCTATTTAGCTTTGAACATTGAGTTCATTAATGGCAGAAAATGGATTGAAAACACCTATTTGTAATGTTTTAAATGAAAACCATTCAACAGTGATTTCAGTACATTGTGGGGATTTTGGCAGAAATATTTGTCACCTACTGAATCAGAGTCTGTGTGTAGGACTCTGACAAATGTATCTTAAACAGTGCCCCCAGCAGTTCTGACATATAGCCCCAATTTGAGATCTACTAGCCTAGAGGCAGCTTTGACATAATACTTTTCCTCTGTTAATTTTATTTTTTGCAGTTTGAACTTTTTCTCCCTTTAGGATCAATGCTTCATAATTTTTTCTTATGATTATCAGTATTCATTAAATTTCTAAGTGTGTACAGAGCTAGTATCTTCTTGGGCTTCCTTTTGCCAGGAAAAAAATTCCAGCTATCGAAAATTACCTGGTAGTCCAGTGGTTAAGTCACCATGCTTCCACTGCTGGGGGCCTGAGTTTGATAGCTGATCAGGGAATTAGGAGATTAAGGAGAATTAGGAATTTAGAAGAAGGTGATGACACCCCACTCCAGTACTCTTGCCTGGAAAATCCCATGGACGGAGGAGCCTGGTAGGCGGCAGTCCATGGGGTCGCTAAGAGTCAGACACGACTGAGCGATTTCACTTTCACTTTTCACTTTCATGCATTGGAGAAGGAAATGGCAACCCACTCCAGTGTTCTTGCCTGGAGAATCCCAGGGACGGGGGAGCCTGGTGGGCTGCCGTCTATGGGGTCACACAGAGTCGGACACGACTGAAGCGACTTAGCAGCAGTAGCAGCAGGGAATTAGGGGATTCCCTCATAGCTCAATTGGTAAAGAATTGGCCTGCAATGCAGGAGATCCTGGTTCGATTCCTGAGTTGGGAAGATAAGGGATAGGCTACCCACTCTAGTATACTTGGGCTTCCCTTGTGGCTCAGGTGGTCAAGCATTCGCCTGCAATGTGGGAGACCTGGGTTCAATCCCTGGGTTGGGAAGATCCCCTGGAGAAGGGAAAGACTACCCATTCCAGTATTCTGGCCTGGAGAATTTCATGGACTGTGTAGTCCATGGGGTCACCAAGAGTCAGACATGACTGAGAAACTTTCATTTCACTTCATTTCAAGGGACTAAGATCTCACAAGCCTCATGGTGCAGCAATAAAGAAAAAAAAAGATTTTAACCGTCAACTCAATGTGAATTAATAGTGAAGTATACAGTATCACGTAGCACCATAGTTCTGCTTCATACAAGAGCCACAACTGTACCTCCCTTATTGTAATTTCTGAGACCTATTGTTGGCATTAAATTTGTGTATATGTATATATTAGAAATAATCCAAAATATATTCTTTAAGGAATATATACCTATCAAACCTGGTTAACAGCTAGAATATAGAAAGCTACTTTTTAGTAGGTCCTTGGGTCATCCTTTTTGCTCCTCATGAGGAACCAGCCTCTAACGTTGAAAATGTTTGCGACCCCATGGACTGCAGCACCCCCGGCTGCTCTGTCCTTCACTATCTTCCATAGTTTGCTCAAATTCATGTCCGTTGACTCAGTGATGCTATCCAACTATCTCATCCTCTGCCTCCGTCTTCCTCTTCTGCCTTCAATCTTTCCCAGCATCAGGGTCTTTTCCAATGAGTGGACTCTTCACATCAGGTGGCCAAAACATTGGAGCTTCAGTGTCAGTCCTTCCAATGAATATTCAAGGTTGATTTCCTTTAGGATTGACTGGTGTGATTTCCTGGCTGTCCAAGAGACTCTCAAGAGTCTTCTCCAGCACCACAATTCTAAAGCATCAATTCTTTTGGTGCTCAGCTTTCTTTATGGTCCAACTCTCACACTGATGTGTTAGTATCATTGAATAAAATGTGTGCAGATATGTGGCTGACTTCTTGGCAATGCCTACTTACTAATTATGTCTTCATTATCATATTTAGCATGTTTCAAAAGGTTCTTACCCCAGACTGCTTTATCTTTTGAAAACTTACTTTACAAACTCTATTCATGATGAAGTCTTTCATATTCTATTTAGAGTTGCACACAAGGATTCTTGAGGAAAAGTTGTGTAGAGAGAAATGTAATGAAATTATTCTCATCAGAGTTGGCAATCCATCTTGGTTTTTATTTTAATTTTAATATTGATTTTGTAGGGATCTTAACCCATACATAACAACTAATCTATTTAGGTGTTAGCACTGGCTTAGTAAGCCTAAACCTTCTCCTCCTCATATCATAGACAATAGCTCTTAAAATATTTAAAGACACAAATATTTTCTTAAGTATCACATTTTACAAAGTTTCAGGATCATTTATGTAATTTGGAAAGCCCTTGAAGTCATCAGTGTTCGCGTTGAAAAAATGACTCCCAGAAATTAGCATTGTACACCAGATGGGGTCCAATTTGTGCAGTCCAATGAGATAATCATGTTCTTATTGTGTTTATTACTTCGGTTCTGCAGCCAAACGCCTCATTAGCCCTTTTTGACAGCCATGTATACAGTAGACCAATATTGAGCCCTAAAACCATATCCTGTTGCTCATCTCACTCATTTTGTTGTTTTTCACTTGACCCGCTATCCAAACAAGTGTTCCCCATCCTATATGTGGCTAAGATTGACCTTGTAAACAAACTCATTACACTTTTTGACACTTAGTAATGTCCAACTCTTTGCGACCCCATGGGCTGTAGCCAGCCAGGGTCCTCTGTCCATGGAATTCTCCAGGCCAGAATACTGGAGTGGGTAGCCTTTCCCATCTCCAGGGGATCTTCTCAACCTAGGGATCAAAATCGTGTCTCCCACATTGCAGGTGGATTCTTTACCATCTGAGCTACCTAGTAAGCCCAAGAATACTGGAGATGGTAGCCTATCCCTTCTCCAGGGGATCTTCCTGACCCAGGAGTAGAACCAGGGTCTCCTGCATTGCAGGTGGATTCTTTCCTTTCTGAGCTGCCCGGGAAACCCAAAAATCCTGGAGTGGGTAGCCTATCCCTTCTTCAGTGCATCTTCCCAACCCAGGAATTGAACCAGGGTCTCCTGCATTGCAGAGTCTTCACCACATGAGCTACCAGAGAAGCCCTTATTTCTGAAAGTAAATATTATCAAAAGACATAACAGACAAACAGTCAAGAGAGTTTATTATAGTGTGGACTGGCTTATGATATATTTCCTATAATTATTTGCCGTGATTACATCCATCTTCTGTACAATTTAAATTAGAGGCAGCGGCTGTGGCAGAACTGGCAAGAATGCTCTTGTCTTTCAATGCTGGACCAGTGCCACGACCACAGATCATGTTGCTTCTACCTTATAAGTGCATAAATTTAGAAACACTTTGGTTTTTCAACAAATACTGTTAAAGATTTGTTAATGTTTTAACAATGGCATTAATGTCTTCCATGGCAAACCCCTTTTTTGAGATCTTTCACATTTTACTGTTTCTGAAATGCTGGCAACGTTTAACATATATCAAATGTATTCCTTCAGTTAGATTGCAGTGAAGTTTGAGCTTAATTAAGGTTAATTTATGGCTGTGTACAACTATTTTCATTTCTACAAGGGACTGATTTATTGGAGTGAATGTTGTCCTTACTTGCCTGTACCAACTGTATTCATGAATCATTTTGTCTCATCATCAGAAAAATTTATCATGTTTACTTTTGTAAAAAACATTGTAAATATTTTTAGCAACTAGGAATACTGATCAGGCAGATTATTAATGAAAAGTTTTAGACATTTCTTAGTGTCATAAGTACTTGTGATAAAGTAGGATGATTTTTTAGTTCATTAAATTAACCACCATTCTTATAGGACTTTCACAAAAAAAAATCTGTGATACAAGACAAAATCACAATTATAGGAAGTATATATATTTATATATATTCGTGCATGCATTTATCCATATTTTTATTTCTATGTAGTGTGTGTGTATGTATTAACCTAAGGAATTTAAGAAGTGAGCTCAACTTTGTGTTTTCCAGAGAAACCCCAAATACTTACTTTTCTACTTACTGTAGAAAAATAGCTGTGATGTGGGAAATAATATAAAACAGAAGCTGACACATAGTAGTGAGTCAAAACAAATTATGGTAAATATAACCAGCATCCTTGCAAGCTTTGTAGATGTAATACATTTTCTAAAATTTGAAAGCAAGCAAACAAACAAAATACTGCAATGTACTCTAACATTCCTCCAGTTTTTTTGGTATCTCAGAAGCAGCTGCCTTCAGGCCCATTGACATAGCATTGATATGAATTTTGATCACCTAACAGGTATTCTTTCCTTTTGGAGATTTCAAATCATGAAAGCAAAAACTAGGATAAAATTAGGTTGATAGTTTATTTCAAAATTAATGTATTACTAATATAATTATTAATATATTAGCAGGTAGAACTAATATATTTCTTATAGGCTGTGTCACTATTTAACCAAAGGCAGTTTTAGGATTAGAGGGAAATGGACTGTAGACCTCCAGGCTCCTCTGTCCATGGGGACTCTCCAGGCAAGAATTACTGGAGTGGGTTGCTGTGCCCTCCTCCAGGGGATCTTCCCGACCTAAGGATCGAACCTATGTCTTTTATGTCTAACCTGCATTGGCAGGCGGGTTCTTCACCACTAGCACCACCTGGGAAGCCTAGATTCCCGTTATATACTTTAATTAATTTTTGCCTTGATGGGTTGCCAGGACTTATGCATGTTTAAAAAATCTGAAAACTATCTTATACGGATATTAAGATTTCATTCAGTATTAGGAATGTGATGTTCCTGTTGAAGTTAAATAGCAACCAAAAGCCAGTGTTCCTTATTTGATAAAATCGATTGAGAAGAATGTAAATGTAAATGTCAGAAAAAACTGTTAGCAATATTTCAAGAAAATATCCAAGGATAAGGAATACTTTTACGCTTGTTTTGGAGAGGAGAGGCAAAGATTTGTTTGTTCACTTATGAGAACCATAGCACTCTTTCAGATCATCATTCTGAGAGTGGAGGTGCTGTTATTACAATGCAAAATAACCCTCCTGTGCATATTTATCTTACACAATGTGCCATATTGTATAAACTATAGTTTGTAATGAGGACATTATTATCAATACAAAAACAGCTACTGAACGGATACAGATGTAAAGAATGGACATGTGGATCTGGGGTGGGGAAAAGGGGAGGGTGGGATGAATTGTTAGAGGAGCATTGACATGTATACATATTGTGTGTAAAGTAGATAACTAGTGGGAATCTGTTGTGTAGCACAGGGAGCTCGGCTTGGTTCTCTGTGATGACCTAGAGGGCTGGGATTGGAGGGGAGGTTCCAGAGGGAGGGGATACATGTATATGGATGGCTGATTCACATTGCTGTACAGTAGAAATATCACACTATAAAGCAGTTATACTCCAATTAAAAAAAAATAACAAAGAACCAAAGGTAAGGAAGGCCTTTTATTATCATCTAAATCAATTTGCACATATCCAGAAATCAGAAAATCAAAAGCTGTCTTCAGTGTCAGGTCCCATAACTAAAGGGCTATTGGACAGTAGATTTGTAAGATAAAGAAGGTGAGGAAAAGGCTTTTAGAGGACTGGGCACAGAGTCAGGGCAGACACTGTATTTCTAATGACTGAAACTTCATAAATAGAATTTGAAGCCAATGTTATTGCTATTTGGGCCAATAAAAATTCAGGCAGCCCAACTACATAAAGGGAAAGTAGAAGATAGCTTTGTGCTATCCTGCCGAGTTCTGACACCATAGTATCTCTAGAAACTGGGTTACAGTAGGATGTGGTAACAACCCGCTACACATAATTAGCACTAAATAACCCCAGAAAAGATAGTCATAGCAGCCAGTGCAATTTAAAAAAAATGGCTTTTTTAATACAAGTTGGCTCTGAGCAGCTTTCTTTTAGGATGCAGAAAATAGTCTATGATTGATGTACTAATCTACTAGACATCCTTCATGGAGCAGATGACGTGTACCTTCCCCCCACATGAAACCCATACAAACTGTTATTACTTTCAGAATACAAATATGCTTTGGGTTCAGAGTCAACATGACACATCCAAAAATTATCAAACAGTGCACACTGGCTTGCACACATAAACACATACCCCTGTGTGAAGTTGGATTGTAAATAAAAATCGAAGAATTTCATAGGCAAGTTTTGTGCAATTCCATTTGTTTATTGGAATTCTTTTGGGTGGAAGAAGCAGTGTTACTGGATTAGGAGAGCCTCCATTCTCCACGGTCCCGGATCAAAGTCTGTCTGTTTTCCACAATCCTCTATGTTACCTACGTGCATAGTAAAATGATCAAAAAAACCACTACATCAAGAGGAAGAGAAACCTCCCACTGTTTTGGTGACAACATTTTATTTCAACTATTTCTCCTTTTTAAAAACCAGCATGAGCTAACTTGTTAAAGTTTTTTATGGTTAGAAACTATTTTCCAAGTTTAACAAGCAAGAAAATATATAATGAAACTAAGATCATTATTTATGAATATTTAGTAAATAAGATATTTCTTTAAATATTACTTAAATATTTTATATATGTATAAAATGTTCAATATATATGTATGCCTGTGTAATGTATGGGCTTCCCTGGTGGCTCAGATGATAAAGAATCTTCCTGGAATACAGGAGACCCTGGTTTGATCCCTGGGCCAGGAAGATCCCCTGGAGAAGGAAATGGCTACCCACTCCAGTATTCTCGCCTGGAGAATTCCATGGACATAGGAGCCTGGCTGGCAGGCAAGAGTTCATGAGGTAGCAGAGAATCAAACATGACTAAGTGACTAACATTATATGTAATGTGTAGTATATATTTATATTTGTGCACAAATAAAAATGTTATTTCAGTTCAGTTCAGTCACTCAGTCATGTCCAACTCTTTGTGACCCCATGGACTGCAGCACACCAGGTTTCCCTGTCCATCACCAACTCCCGGAGCCTACTCAGACTCATGACCATTGAGTTGGTGATGGCATCCAACTATCTCATCCTCTGTTGCTCCCTTCTCCTCCTGCCTTCAGTCTTTCCCAGCATCAGGGTCTTTTCAAATGAGTCAGTTCTTCACATCAGGTGGCCAAAGTATTGGAGCTTCAGCTTCAGCATCAATCCTTCCAATGAATATTCAGGACTGATTTCCTTTAGGATGGACTGGTTGGATCTCCTTGCAGTCCAAGGGACCCTCAAGAGTCTTCTCCAACAACACTGTTCAAAAGCATCAATTCTTTGGTGCTCAGCTTTCTTAATAGTCCAACTTTCACATCCATACATGAGTACTGGAAAAACCATAGCTTTGACTAGACGGGCCTTTGTTGGCAAAGTAATGTCTCTGCTTTTTAATGTGTTGTCTAGGTTGGTCATAGCTTCTCTTCCAAGGAGAAGCATCATTTAATTTCACCATCTGCAGTGGTTTTGGAGACCCCCAAAATAAAGTCTGTCACTGTTTCCATTGTTTCTCCATCTATTTGCCATGAAGTGCCAGGGACCGGAAGCCATGATCTTAGTTTTCTGGATTTTGAGTTTTAAGCCAACTTTTTCACCCTCCTCTTTCACTTTCATCAAGAGGCTCTTTAGTTTTTCTTCACTTTCTGCCATAAAGGTGTCATCTGAGTATCTGAGGTTATTGATATTTCTCCCGGCAATAGATACATACAAACTGTATTACTTTTTAAAGCGTTACTTTTAGGTTCAAGATGTCACATAGAATTTCGATGGTATATAGTCATTACATGATGTATGTACTCTATGTTTAGTTGTTTTTTCTTTTCTTTTTCTTTTTTTTTAATGGAGGAAAGTTGCTTCTCAACTGTGTTGTACAATTGTGTTGACCTCTGCCACACATCAACATGAATCAGCCACAGGTATACATGTGTCCCAGGTATACCTAGTGGGATAGAGGGGGAGATGGGAAGGGGGTTCCGGAGGAAGGAGAAATGTGCTTAGTTTTTTAAGGAACCTCCATACTGTTCTCTGTAGTAACTGCACCAATTTACATTCCTACCAACAGCATAGGACAGTTTCCTTTTCTCCACACCCTCCCCAGCATTTATTACTGTAGGCTTTTTACTGATGGCCATCCTGACTGGTGTGAGGTGGTACTTCATTGTAAACTACCACTATTTAAAAATACGGCATAATGTTTTCCAGTTATCAAAACAAAAGCAAGAGCAAAAGTTGTAGCATCTGGGAAGATCTCAACAAGATGGGGTTTTGAGTCAGTTGGCATTTGTACCTTCTAGAATGAGTCAGGAGAGTTGCCCCTGAAATCCTGTATCAAGACTTTTAAAAGTAATCCATAGAAAGATTCCCTTATGAAAACTGTTACTTCATAAACAATGGAATAACAGGATCAAACAATAAAAGGATGTGACAAATAAGGAGTAATATTTATCACGAAAACTATTTAAGGTGTAAGTCAACTTCTTAGAACAGCGTCTGAGACGTTGCACAAAATGCGTAACTGTAGTTTGTAGAAAATTGTTCTTGGAATTTTACTTTTGGAAAGTTAAGTTTGCAAAAGAACATCTGATTACTGAATAAAGAAAACTAAAGCTACTAGTAAAAGCCACAGAATTTTGGTTTGGAGGAGTTAATTGGGGGAGAGGTGGGCAGGAAGAGTTGGGAACTTCCATCTTCTACATTTAATATATAATCTAAAAGCTATTTTATTATTAGGAAAAAATAGTAATTCCATTTCTGTGGTATGGGTTTTTTTAAATGCCCTGTGTTTTCAATAAGAGCTCCTGTTATCATTATTGCAAACATTTAAAAATTATTACTTTTGTCTGATGAAACTACTAAAAGAGCAGTCCATTTGGCGGAATGTTAATTTATCACTAAATTATTATCATAAAAAACTCACTTCTGAGGTTTGGAATGAAAAGGTCAACTGTCCTATACTGACCTCTTTGTTCTCCTCCAAAAGGGTGCCATTTGTACCACTGGGATGCACTGATGCAAGAGGCCACAAGGCGGAAAGTTGTTCCTGAAAGCAGATGCCTCCAGGGGTGTAGCAGCATGGGGCGTGGCTTTGCATTGTACTTTGCATAGGCTGCAGCCTTGAAAAGGACAGAAAAATAAAATCATTGTAAAATGGTCTGTATAAGAGGTGCCACATATGAATGAATCTGCCGGGTATCAGTCACTCCCTAAAACTTTAAACGGTACAGCTATGTGTTCCGTCCAGAAAACTGATGTTTTCAGAGCATGAGATTTGGTGCCCCTAGTGAGAGCAACTTTGAGCATTTTGTCTGCAACTCACTGTTAACACAGAGCTTCTGAACAATTATTGATAAAATTATATTACTATAAAATGTGGAGGATTCTGTCATGAATAGCTTGAGTTTGCATTTTGATCATTAGTTTGAAACAAGGTGCAATAGGGAAGCAATTTCCAAAGAAGAGTTAGAGAGCATTAGAAACAATTTTAAATAGCAGCTCAGGATGGAATTATTTTGGAGGTCAAATATCCAATGAGTTCTCATGGTTTGAACTTTCTAGATAACTATATACATTTGTAGCATGTCTATGTAGCATGTCTATGATGCTTATTAAGTAGACATTGACATTTTTCCTTCCTAGTTGTAGCAATAATTAGAGATGCTTCCAATTGCTCCTTTCCCATGGTTTTTATTTCTGAGTGAAAGTAAAAGATTAGAAAACGAATGGCATTGTTATTTGTTTCATAAGGGGAGTTATTTCTACTTACAAGAGAGTCAGAGTTATAGTTAATATCATGTGAAAATGAAATAAGCATATTCAAAGGTCAAACTGGTAATTCTTAGATTCACTTACGATGATATTTTGCAGTAATTTGGCAGAAATTCAATGAATAGAAATAGATTTATAAAAAGAACTCCCTGATACTACAGCATAGTTAATATTCATTATGATTACTCTGAGAAACCAATTTTTAATAATTCATCATTCTGATATGTATAATTTTTTGTCGCTTAGTCTCTAAGCCATGTCTGACTCTGTGCTGATGTCCGGCCATTGTTACCCCATGGACAGTAGCCCGCCAGGCTCCTCTGTCCATGGGATTTCCCAGGCATGAATACTAGATTGAGTTGCCATTTCCTTCTCCAGAGGATCTTCCCAACCCAGGGATCGAACCCACATCTCCTGCTTTGGCAGATGGATTCTTTACCACTGAGCTATCAGGGAAGCCCCAACCTAATACCTGCTTTACCATCAAATAAGCCTTTACTCCTCTGTCTACATTTGTATCTCCCTTTCTCCTTCATCTGTGATTCTTTTCCTTCTCTGGTATATTTTTTTGTCTAGTCATACTTTAGAGTAAAATTATTTGAAAATGCTATGCTTATTCCCTTTCAAGAGTTCCCAAAAGAACAATCAAATTGAAACTCTCATTTTCCCATAATTTAAAAAATCTAAAATCTATTAAAATGTAGTGAATTATCTGTGTGCTATCCATCCAGGTCTTACAAACGTGAATTTGAGCCATCTCCGATAGCTCAGTTGGTAAGGAATCTGCCTGCAATGCAGGAGACCCTGGTTCAATTCCTGGGTTGGGAAGATCTGCTGGAGAAGGGAAAGGCTACCCACTCCAGTATTGTTGGGCTTCCCTTGTGGCTCAGCTGGTAAGGAATATGGCTGCAATGAAGGAGACCTGGGTTTGATCCCTGGGTTGTGAAGATTCCCCCGGAAAAGGGAAAGGCTACACACTCCAGTATTTATTCTGGCCGGGAGAATTCTGTGAGCTGTATAGTCCATGGGGTCGCAAAGAGTCAGACACGACTGAGCAACTTTCACTTCACTGAAGAGTTTGCCTAAGAGCTTGTCTGATGGTACAGAAGTGGAATGCACTGCCATCTGTAGTAGTAATCGTTCTTGTCAGAAACTGAACAAGCATCTGTGGTTGCCAGCAGCTTCTGTTGACCTTTGGTAGTCATACCTTTGTGTAGTCCTATTCCAAATTTTAGTCATTATTTGTGACAGATAGGACCCAACAGAAGTAATATTTTGTCACTTCCAAGATTAGGTTGTAAAAGCCACTGCATTATCTATTGTGGTCAGTCGTTCTTGCTTTGTTGGATCAGTGACTCTGAGGGAAGCTGGCGGCCATGCTGTCAGCAGCTCTGTGAACGGATGTGTGTGGTGAGGAACATTTGTATTCGACAGACTGAAGCCTTCCACCAGCAGCCTCTGGAGTGAGCTTAGAAGCAGGTCTTCCTGCCCCAGTCTAGCCTTCAGATAATGACATCCTGAGCTGATAGCTTAACTGGAACCCCGTGAGAGATCCTGCTCTAGGCCGCCACCACATTCTTGAATCTCAGAAACTGTGTACTGTAACAAACCTTGGCTGTTTTAGGCTGCTGAGTTTTGAACTTATTTGTTCTGTAGCTTTCAATAAATAACACACCATCTGACAGAAATATTTCCTTCAGGTGCAGAATTGAATTTTACGGTTGCCAACATATCATTCTGGTAGTAGTTTTTTTAAAAAAATGTAAGTGGGGAGAAGTTTCTCATTACACATGATAAGCAGACAATTGTAATGATAGGATTTAGCTGAAGTAATTATATGGGTAATAAAATGTTTCTGAAAGGGAAAGATAAATACCGAGAAATCTTTATGGTTTCCTACTGATAGCCTATTCATCTCTGCTACAAATTAGAAATTCCAAAGATTAGGAGAGCTAGTATGCAGACAGCCTCACATTAATCATAGTATTCAAACAGCTTTTATCTGAAAAAATTAGATATTTGTCTGAAATATATTTTGTCTGATATATATTATTAATAAATATGTATTTACCTTACATTACAGTGATAAGAACAAATATTGATCTCCTAACTATCTTGCTAGGATCTTTATATTTGTTTAAACCTGTTGTCATAAAAATACCCCATATCAATATATAAACATAAGAAAAATTCAAACAAAAGGGAAAAAATTGAGAACAGATGCACTAGAGTAAGGTTTGTTCAGATAATTTACATAGTGTGTGAGGGAGCACATTAACAAACTTATGCCTGACTTAAGTCTCTGATATCAGACTTATCTAGGAAGTCAGATTTATATAAAGTTTACTCTCAGATATTTTGTTTATATTACCTAATAAATGACTAAAGGTTGTACATATAGCCCACATGCTGATGTCAGAAGTCTTCAAGTAGGAATATGAGGAGCCCTTTTTTTTTGCATGGAAGGCAGTTGATCCTCGATGGCTGCTGTTGCAATACATAGATAAGTGTAATCTTCGGAAATTCCCTTACAAATGTTTAGTTTGGTTTTAACTTTCTCCCTGCCTGGATCCCTGGAGGGATGAGAAAGCAATTGAAATAATTACCTTGACTCCCTTCTTCTTCTAGCCATTTTTTGAAAAAAGAAAAAAAAAATTATTGGAGTATAGTTGCTTTACAATGTTGTTAGTTTCTGTTGTATAGCAAATTCGACCAGCTCTATGTGTTCTTCTCTTTTTTGGATTTTCTTCCCATTTAGGTCACCACAGAGCACTGAATAGGTGCTATACAGTAGATTCTCGTTAGTTATCTGTTTCATATATAGTAGTATATATATGTCAGTGCCAGTCTCCCAATTTATCCCCCTGACTTGGGAGGATAAATCTGGATATTGTCCATATAGTTGTTCTCTATGCCTGTCTGTCTTCCTGCCCTGCAGATGGGTTCGTGTGTACCATTTTTCTAGATTACACATATATGTGTTAATATACAGTGTTTTTTTTTTCTTTTTCTGATTTGTTTCATTCTGTATGACAGTTTCTAGGTCCTTTTTAATGGGCATGCCTATGAGCAGTGAAATAGGGATAAAGTGAGAAGAGCAAAAGGAAGCCTGAACAGGTCTATGCTGATCATTTAACTAGTCAGACACACAGACACACACAGTTTCCTAGGAGTCCTCCAGTCCTTAAGGTGAGCATTTCTACCCTCATTACCACTGTATGGATTTTCTGTGCTCCCGACACAGAAAATGGATGGATATCATGGTTTTCTCGACCATCCAAGCAAGCAGTTAATGAAACCTCTGGATGCTTTATCTGTGGCAAACACAAATTCCCCTTCTTTCTTAAATCGAGGGCTGTTTGTTCAAACAGTTAGGTGGAATGAAGAGGTACTTACCGAGAGAAATGCTGGGAGTTTGTGCTGTGTTAGAATCAGTGTCATTTATTTTAGGAAATCAGCTAATAAAAAATTAGCTCTCTGGTCAAAATAATCTCTCATGTATTCTACAAATTTTACATTCCATTAAATTGTTGAGATTAGTAATCACATTGTAGGAAGCAAAATATCATGAGAGAGTTCCTCATACAGAACAATTCAGTGTTAATTGCATTAATCTGCTAAAGACTTATCCAAAAATCTATCATTCTTTGAGAGGGAGGGTTTTAACTGATGCCCAGGAGAGAGGAGGAGGAATCTGAGTTCTAGGTAGGTGTTTATTGCACAGCCAGAGGAACATGAGGAAGCAAGTGAAAAACACACAAGGAAATTCACAGGTGAGAGTGGAAGTTTCCATAGACAAACTCTGCCTTCTCCATAGTTTTGCCTCGGGCCGTGGTAGCAGTTGGTGTACCTGGAGAAATCCCCACCATCTGCTGTCGTCCCGTTTCCAGTTTGCCTCTGTAGGAGGTAAGCTTCCAGAAGCAATTGGAAAGGCTCACCATCTTAGGTTCTATCCCTTCATCTCAAAGTCCCCAAGGACTAGCCCGGTTCATCTAGACGTACCAGAATCACTTGCATTTCCTTGTATATTTTGATCCTTCACTGTGACAAGTTGAAGAAAAAAATCGAGTGAGACTATTCCTTAATCTCACTTGGTTCCAAATCTCAATTTGGTTCAAGTCAGGGATGCTGAGAAGCTGAGTGGCAGGCAGCCTGGGCAGAAGTCCAGACTGGGGAGAAGCAGGGGTGAAATGGAGGGGAATGCAGAGTTGAAGAGTAGATGTACGTGGAGAATGAATCTGATGAACCAGTTATAGATTCAGATTCAGATCAGTCGCTCAGTCGTGTCTGACTCTTTGCGACCCCATGAATCGCAGCACGCCAGGCCTCCCTGTCCATCACCAACTTCCAAAGTTCACTCAAACTCACGTCCATCGAGTCAGTGATGCCATCCAGCCATCTCATCCTCTGTCGTCCCCTTCTCCTCCTGCCCCCAATCCCTCCCAGCATCAGAGTCTTTTCCAATGAGTCAACTCTTCGCATGAGGTGGCCAGAGTACTGGAGTTTCAGCTTTAGCATCATTCCTTCCAAAGAAATCCCAGGGCTGATCTCCTTCAGAATGGACTGGTTAGATCTCCTTGCAGTCCAAGGGACTCTCAAGAGTCTTCTCCAACACCACAGTTCAAGCGCATCAATTCTTCAGCGCTCAGCCTTCTTCACAGTCCAACTCTCACATCCATACATGACCACAGGAAAAACCATAGCCTTGACTAGATGGACCTTTGTTGGCAAAGTAATGTCTCTGCTTTTGAATATGCTATCTAGGTTGGTCATAACTTTCCTTCCAAGGAGTAAGCGTCTTTTAATTTCATGGCTGCAGTCACCATCTGCAGTGATTTTGGAGCCCCCCAAAATAAAGTCTGACACTGTTTCCACTGTTTCCCCATCAATTTCCCATGAAGTGATGGGACCGGATGCCATGATCTTTGTTTTCTGAATGTTGAGCTTTAAGCCAACTTTTTCACTCTCTTCTTTCACTTTCATCAAGAGGCTTTTGAGTTCCTCTTCACTTTCTGCCATAAGGGTGGTGTCATCTGCATATCTGAGGTGATTGATATTTCTCCCCGCAATCTTGATTCCAGCTTGTGTTTCTTCCAGTCCAGCGTTTCTCATGAAATACTCTGCATATAAGTTAAATAAGCAGGGTGACAATATACAGCCTTGATGTACTCCTTTTCCTATTTGGAACCAGTCTGTTGTTCCATGTCCAGTTCTAACTGTTGCTTCCTGACCTGCATACAAATTTCTCAAGAGGCAGATCAGGTGGTCTGGTATTCCCATCTCTTTCAGAATTTGCCACAGTTTATTGTGATCCACACAGTCAAAGGCTTTGGCATAGTCAATAAAGCAGAAATAGATGCTTTTCTGGAACTCTCTTGCTTTTTCCATGATCCAGCAGATGTTGGCAATTTGATCTCTGGTTCCTCTGCCTTTTCTAAAACCAGCTTGAACATCAGGAAGTTTACGGTTCACATATTGCTGAAGCCTGGCTTGGAGAATTTTGAGCATTACTTTACTAGCATGTGAGATGAGTGCAATTGTGCGGTAGTTTGAGCATTCTTTGGCATTGCCTTTCTTTGGGATTGGGATGAAAACTGACCTTTTCCAGTCCTGTGGCCACTGCTGAGTTTTCCAAATGTGCTGGCATATTTCCTGCAGCACTTTCACAGCATCATCTTTCAGGATTTGGAATAGCTCAACTGGAATTCCATCACCTCCACTAGCTTTGTTCATAGTGATGCTTTCTAAGGCCCACTTGACTTCACATTCCAGGATGTTTGGCTCTAGGTCTAGTTGTGGATACAAGGGTATAATTTGTCCCTTTCCCCACCCCCTTGGAACCTTAAGTTTGTTTCCTATATCTCTGAGTGTTTCTGTTTTGGAAATAAGATCAGTTGTATCATTTTTTGGATTCCACATATAAGTGACACTGTATAAAGTCTTACTTTCTCTGACTTCATTTAGTATAATAATGTCTAGGTCCATCCATATTGCTACAAATGGTATTATCTCATTCTTTTATATGTCTGAGTAATATTCCATTGCCTGTATATACCACATCCTCTTTATCTTTTTATCTGTAGATGGACATTTAGATTGCTTCCATGTCTTGGCTGTTGTAAATAGTGCTACAGTGAATATAACATTTAACTTTGTGTTGATAACTGTGGTTCCACCTAGTATGAAAATAAGTCCTGGTACAATCATGACAGCTCATATTTGTGAATCCTTATCGTGTGTCAACATTGTTCTTAGTGCTTTACACGACTTATCTTGTTCAGTGCTTCTCAAACATCTATTAGGTAGGTGATATTATGCTCACTTTACAGACATGAAAACTGAGGGACACTAGAGTTAAGTAAGCTGCCCAGAAACACACTGGTAGATCACTGGTCCCACCCTGGGAGGCTGAACACACAGCGCTTACTTATTACCATTCTACCATTCTTATTACCTTTCTGCCCACAAATTTCCCACATTTCTGCTGCATCCCTGAGGGTTTTGAATCGGTTCCCTTTCTTGTCAGGACACTGAGTCAGTAGTTCATTTGAACAATAGCCAGTTTTATTTCTATTTCACTGCATGTCATTAAATGCTAACAGCTATTCAATTTAGTGTCACTTGGTATAAAATGCATTCACTCCTTTTCTTTCATCTTAAATGTGACAACTGGTGATAATGCAGGAGTATATTGTAAGTGCTCAGTATTTTCTGATGATTGAACTTAGACAAACATGCAACTACCTGTTTGCATGCATGCATGCACAGAAATTGCACAGGAAATGCTTTTACTTCGTTAGTTAAGGAAATCAGAAGTGCTGAATACTAGCTCACATTTTAGCAGTTTGTTTTCTGGCTATATTCTGACACCCTGCAGCAAAATCTTCCTTTGAGTTTTTATACTTTAGCTTTAACTAAATGTAGAACTACATGGCACTTGCTCTTATTGAAAGATCTAAATGGATATTTTTCTTTTGCCTTTGACAAGAAGAGGTATAGCAGAAGAGACTATAGACTCTTCCCGTTAGAAGGGACCTTAGAGGGTACCTAAAGTAAAGTACTTAGAAAAGTACTTTCTAAGGTCCCACTCCAGTATTCTTGGGCTTCCCTGGTGTTTCAGCTGGTAAAGAATCTACCTGCGATGCGGGATACCTGGGTTCTACCCTTAGATTGGGAAAATCCCCTGGAGAAGGGAACAGTTACCCACTCCAGTATTCTGGCCTGGAGAATTCCATGGACTGTATAGTCCATGGGGTCGCAAAGAGTCAAACACGACGGAGTGGCTTTGGTCTTGCCTGGTGGCTCTGACAGTAAAGAATCTGGCTCCAATGAAGGAGACCTAAGTTTGATCCCTGGGTCAGGAAGATCCCCTGAAGGAGGAAATGACAACCCACTCCAGATTCTTGCCTGGAGAATCATATGGACAGAGGGGCCTGGCAGGCTACAATCCATGGGGTCGCAAAGAGTGAGACACGACTGGGCAACTAACACACAATGCCCTTATACAGCCTTCCAATTAGGAAATAATTTTTATATAGTATTCCTGGCACTTTGAATGATGGTGGACAAACTTCTTCACTAGGTGTTCTGTTCCATTTTCAAGCAGATCTAGTTATTTAAAAGTTATTCCATTATTGAGATGAGTTTCTACTCACGTTTTCTTTGTCTCTGGTATTAGCCAATGTAGCCACTGCCTCACTGCTTGGCCCTTAATAAGAGTGCAATATATTCTGATGGTTGATGAAAGCTTATTCACCTTTTAACACAGTGACTATTCAGCTCAATCCAACTAATGGCTGTTCACAGCCACTAGAAGTAAGATTGAGTCTCTGCTTTCCACTTGTGGGGCTTAAGAGACAGAATTATACAGGGATCATTGTAATTAAAGTAAATATCCTACATATGAATGAGTTCCATTCCAAGAGCATGTTTGTAAGTCCAGTTTGTTCATAATTCCAACGAAGTTAGCCTAGGTGCCCAGTTAACACAGTAAGCTGTATAGTACTGTATTGTAATAGGTTTAAAATACTTTTCACATAAATAATCCATAACAAACAAACTGCACCAAATTTTGTCTTCTGACAAAATCAGGGTACCAAGAGATTGTGTCTTTCCTTTCGACTCTCATTCCATGAATGGCATCTGTCTATGCTACCTTTTTGATAAGTCATGCCATACTGTTAATGCATTTGAGTGGATAGCCAATTAAAATGTTTGGTCTTTCTCAGATGGCCTATTTTTAGCCAAGGCTTTCCAGTCCTTTCTTAATGTTGTTTTATTTTGATTAATCTCTGTGCATTTCTTGATGATATTAGGCTTCACCCAGTTCACCGTGCCTCACCTTGGCTTCTTGATGAAATCATCAGAATTCAGAGTTTGTCTCTGATGAAATCTCAGATTTAGCTTTTGCTATTTACCTATCTGATGATAGATATTGCATCTTGGGGCAAAGCAGCACAGATCTGTTTGCTTCTGAGAATTTGATGCTTTGTAAAAGAAATGAGAATTCTCACTCCTCTCCCCCATATAAAATATATATCTAATATTTATCTCAAAATATGACTATTACATAACAAAAGCAACTTAACATATCAAACATTCATTTTTGTTTAATATGTCAGCGCATAACAAAATGAACTGGAACACATGTCCCTAAAGAAAGTGATGTCAATTTGTTTTATTTTCTAGTTCAGACAAAGGTAAAGGCATTAAATATTTAATGCCCAAATAAATACTCCTTTTTTCCCCAACTTATATGATCCTGAAATTATACATTCTGTTTCCTTGGTTTAAGATCATGTCTTTGTTATTATGAGGACAAGAACTCCTTTGAAGATGAAAACAATTTTATATAATAACAAGGAAAGAAAGTGAAAGTTGCTCAGTCATGTCGGACTTTTTGCGACCCAGTGGACTATACAGTCCATGGAATTCTCCAGGCCAACTCTCACATCCATACATGACTACTGCAAAACCCATAGCTTTGAGTAATTGACCTTTGTGAGAAAAGTGAGCAATTGCTTAATAAGGAAATAGAAAATGAAGTGGCCAATAAATACTTTTTTTAATAATTCCTTTCATGTTGAGAATCACATTAATTCCTAAGGGTTTACTCTTTGCTGGGTTAGTTTATATTTTGGAATATAGGAAGTCATTGAGTAGCATAAAACCAGAAAATTCTGAAAGTAAAATTAATCAAGGAAGAGAAATAGAGCTTTGGGTCTTAAATCCGAGTTGGACCATAAAGAAGGCTGAGTGCTAAAGAATTGATGCTTTCAAACTGTGGTGCTGGAGAAGACTCTTGAGAGTCCCTTAGACAGCAAGGAGATCAAAACAGTCAATCCTAAAGGAAATCAACTCTGAATATTCAGTGAAAGGACTGATGCTGAAGCTGCAATACTTTGACTACCTGATGCAAAGAACTGACTTATTGGAAAAGACCCTGATGCTGGGAAAGATTGAAGGCAAAAGGAGAAGGCAGTGGCAGAGGATGAGATGATTGGATGGCATCACCGATTCAATGGACACGAATCTGAGCAAACTGCGGGAGATAGTGAAGGACATGGGAGCCTGGTGTGCTGAACACACCTGGTGTTCTGGGGTCGCAAAGAGTTGTACAAGGCTTAGTGACTGAACAACAATAACAATAAATATTCTGGGAGACAGTTTATTGAGAGAAGTAAATTATTGCTGCCTTTCTTTAATAATTATGGCTTTATTATTTTTTAATTGCATTTTTTGTACCCTGAGGCCTGCAGGATCTTAGTTCTCCAAACAAGAATAGGACCCAGGCCTTCTGCAGGGGAAGCATGGAGTCCATGGGACTGTCAGAGAATTCCAATTATGCTTTTAAAACAAGGTTTTGTTCAGAATTCTAAAATAATACAATTCATATTAAATCCTAGGTGTTTAGCCAGGTCCTGCTAAGTCACATGGTGTGTCCATTAGTGTGTATTATAAATGCGGAATTGTAGATGTAACAACCTGGTGAGTTGGCATTGGGCTGTCTTTTCCTTTGGACCTCTAGGACTTCAGCTGAGTGTCCTCCTCCTCAGGCCCTAAGTCAGATAGTGGTCCATCTGGCCGCGTTGATGCTTTAGGCATTGTTTATACCACGTGGACATTTTGTTCACCACTTCTCTCATCTGATTGTTATGGATCACCACACCTTTCTGCTTACCCTGACTGTTCAGTACCCTGTACTTCCAAGGTTCTCAAAGTGTAAACATAAGTCATCTCTTTACTCTGCACGGTTCTCCTCCCCTTAAAGGAGAAGAAATACATCACTATTATACAGTCCCTCGAAAGCACCAATTCTTTGGCGCTTAGCCTCCTTTATGATCCAGCTCTCACATCCTTACATGACTACTGGAGAAACCAGAGATTTAACTTAAACAGACCTTTGTCGGCAAAGTGATGTCTCTGTTTTTTTAGTACGCTGTCTAGTTTTGTCATAGCTTTTCTTCCAAAGAGCAATTGTCTTTTAATTGCTGCTTTCAAATTGTGGTGCTGGAGAAGACTCTTTGAGAGTCCCTTGGACAGCAAGGAGATCAAAACAGTCAATCCTAAAGGAAATCAACACTGAATATTCACTGAAAGGACTGATGCCAAGGCTCCAATACTTTGACCACCTGATGTGAAGAACCGACTCATTGGAAAAGACCCTGATGCTGGGAAAGACTGAAGGCAGGAGGAGAAGGGGGCGACAGAGGATGAGATGGTTGGATAGCATCACTGACTCAATGGACATGAATTTGAGCAAGCTCTGGGAGACAGTGAAGCACAGGGAAGCCTGATGTGCTGCAGTCACGGGGTCATGAAGAGTCAGACACAACTTAACGACTGAATGACCACAATACAGTCCCTAGCAGTGTCTTATTTTTGCTCCTTCTCTTGGTCAGAACCAATGCCACAGCCTCATTGTGGGAGCTCTGACATTTGTTCTGTGCTGGGGAAAGGACCCAGACATGGGCTCTTACTCTTCCTTCCCAGCCGTTTTCATCCTTTCTCTTCATCATGGCATTTTTCCCTTGTGTCCTTGCGCTATCAAGAAGGCCTTGCATTCAAGACCAGCAATAGTCCAGTTGTATTCATAGCTCTCTCTGCTTTTCAAGGAGGATACATTTTCAGTGGTTAATATAATTTCAGTACTTCAAGTTCTCTCAAGAGAGATTGTTAATACAATCCAACTTACTTTTTCAAAGCTTTAACATAAAAGACATGATTGTAAAACGTAAACCTTGTCAGTCAAGATGTGCATGCCTCACACTCACTCATTCACTCACACTCTTCCCCTGAGAATTACAAGCTGAACAAGTCAGAGGAAATTTAGCAAAACATACTGAAGTGAAATGAATTCTTTTGAAGTAGCAGAACTTGTGTACAAATGTATGATTTTTATTTGCTAGGATTGTGTTTGAGGAGGTGTTGCCACAGGGCTGGCCAGAGGGCAGAGCACCCAATGCTTTGCTTGAGTAATGTGGAGAGTCAGGAGTTCAGCTTGCATTAGCGTCTGCACACTTGTGCGTTGCCCTGAGTTGTCAGCATTCCATGCTTTCCTGCAGTCCGTGTTCCTCCATGTGAACATAAGGTGAGTGACTGGGTGGTGCAGTAGAATCTAATCTTTCATTCTTCTGCCAAAGAAACCAAATTAGAATGATTGATCTTGAGTTTCCTTAGGATTTGTTGAAAATTTCTAGATAAAAAGTTTACAGCATTTGACCTTAAACTTCATGGTCTTTGTATTTTCTTTGGCAACAAAAATTGTTTATATTTAGTTTATTTGGGGAAAAGCTTAATTTATATCACCTGAACTGAGATTTAAGGAGTAACATCTCTCAGCCTTGGTTTTTAAATCTGGGGCATATGGAAGTGATGTATATAAAATGGCTCAGACTTTAGGGCTGGTCTAACAGTGTTAGAAGGATGCTGAGTTTTGGTGGTGATGCTGTTCTTTTCATGCTCATATCTGGCACTTTGCAGGATGGGGAGAACAATGGTCACTAATGAGTTTGCTTCGAAAAAGGAAAAAGATATATACTTAATATCTACATACTGTTAGACTCAATCATGACCCATCCAAGACACCACTCTTACCTCTAGTCAACTTTTCTGCATTTGGAAGCACATCCAGGGTCTAAAATAAGGCTTATTGTCAATCACATTGTTTATTTGGCAGACGACTATGATACTACATTCTGAGGTCAATAAGCAAGAAATCAATAAAATTTAAGCATACTTTTACATAAATGCGCACATCTTGGCCTGTTGCTATTTATGGAAATTGGAAACAGTTGAAGTTAAAAGCATTTATATATAATATAAGTAAAGTCAGTTTGAAAGAAAGTCAAAGCCAAGGGTGAGAAAAAATAATTTCTTTGGCAAGATGATGGAGAAGAAAACTTTTCTTTTAATAAAGGCATGAGTTAAAAACTGCAGAAATCTGCATCTTAGATCTCAGTGAAAACAGGTTTTCATGTTCCTTTGTCAGTTCCCTGGTTTGTACCAATGCTTCCCAAACAAGTTCAATAAACTGTGGCAGAGGTCAGTCCTAAGGGATAGATAAACCTAAATGTGTACCATATTCCAAAATATATTCAGTCTCAATCCCTGTGCTGGGCTTTCAGTCTGGTCTGCCTGGAACGAATTCCTGCCTTTATTTCCCACTCTGTCCCAGAACCTCTTTTCTGCTTTGTCCAACTTGGTTTGATTTCCTCACTAGTCGGTCCTGCTAATTTGGGGCCTTTATTTATTATGGTTTCTTCCTTTCCACCTTTTAAAGGCTCTGCCTGTCTTCGTAGAGTTTGTTCTGTTGAACTGCATTCTATTCCTGAAAGTGTAGCTCCTGATGGTAGACTGTCATGATAACTGTTTTTGTATGTTAATATCTTCCTGTGAGAGAGCTACTTCAGGTCACGTCTTATTCATTTGTGTTTCTGCAGCTGTCAATGAATCAACAGTCCCTGATTCTAGGTGTTTCTGTGAGAATTAGGAAATAGATGGGAAAAATTGTTTTTAACTTCAACTGTTACCCAATTTCCATAAGCTGGAGCAGGCCAAGATGTGCATGTTGATGTAAAAATGTGCTAAAATCTTAATGATTTCTTCCTTTTGACCTCAGAATGTGATATCATTGTGTGTCTTCTGCAAAATATAAGCAATGGGATTGACAAGCATTATTTTAGATTCTGAATGTGCTCCCAAAACACAGGACAAGTTGACTAGAGATAAGAGTGATGTCTTGGATGGGTCATGATTGAGTCTAGTAATATGTAAGATATTAGATCTGACTCGATTACCAGCTGTTGAGTATCTCAGTATTAACATCTTGAGCTATCAATTTTCTGTTCATAAGTTTGGTGATCACGGGCATGGTATTTACTGAGAAATGGAGTATTTCCTGCCCTGTAAATAAGCAAGGATGTCACAGTCATCAGGGATTCCAGCTCCGCTGGGCACTCAGAAAGGATAACAGTACCTATGATCAGGCTGCAGCCACTCCCTAAGGTGAGTACTGAGGGACTTAGGACTTGAAAAACTCAGGGTAGATAGCTGAGATGCATATGAAAGGAATGATTTGAGTGAGCCCAGACTCTTGCAATGGCACCCCACTCCAGTACTCTAGCCTGGAAAATCCCATGGATGGAGGAGTCTGGTAGGCTGCAGTCCATGCGGTCGCGAAGAGTCGGACACGACTGAGCAACTTCACTTTCACTTTTCACTTTCATGCGTTGGAGAAGGAAATGGCAACCCACTCCAGCGTTCCTGCCTGGAGAATCCCAGGGACAGAGGAGCCTGGTGGGCTGCCGTCTCTGGGGTCGCACAGAGTCGGACACGACTGATGCGACTTAGCAGTAGCAGCAGACTCTTGCATCTTTCAATACATAGAGAAGCACTAAATTCCTTGAAGATATCTGGTCTACTTTAATTCACAAAAATACTTTTGATGTTCAGACTACCTGCCCTTGGTTGCAAACTTCTAAATAACATGAGTCCTCCCCGCTTCTCCTGGGAGCAGTTCTCTCTGGGTTACTTGAGATGTTATCTCCTGGGCTTGAAGTCCTAAAAATTTCTACTGAATAAAACAAACTCTCACCTTTAGGTTGTGACTATTTTTTGAGCTGACATTACCTTCTCTGGTTATGAATGTCTTCAACTCCAAGACAGTTTGTACCAGTTTATCCGTCTCTGATCAAACTTGCAGCTCCAAAGTTGTGGTTTTTGTTTTATTGTTGATAACTGCAATCATCAATAGAAGTAACTTTTTGTGCAAAATAGGGTACCTGTGGATCATGACACTTAGAAGAATCATTTCTAGGAATTAGGATGCCAAATTTAGGTCTTGAGAAGAAGGAATCTCCTGGGTACCACTTGCCACAGATGAATCTTCCCTCTCTCTGGTCAGCTGTCTCCTTAACGTAGCACAACATGGACTCAATGTATTTGTGCTGATCTTCAAAGCTGTTGTGGGTCAAGAGGGGAGAAAGAGGGGGAGGAAGGGTGAAATGTGAGATGTCACCTGTGCTATGTCACTCAGTTGTGTCCGACTCCTTGTGACCCCGTGGACTTTAGCCCTTCTGGCCCCTCTGTCCATGGAATTCTCCAGGCAAGAATACTGGAGTAGGTTGCCATGCCCTCCTCCAAGGGATCTTCCTGACCCAGGGATCAAATCCGCATCTCTTAGGTCTCTTGCATTAGCAGGTGGCTTCTTTACCACTAGTGCCACAGAGTCTTATTTTTGTCTTCTCTGAAGCATGTAAATGTTAGAGAGGCGATGGAAACAGGAAGGGACTGACCCAAAGGTGGTAGATAGTGTCAAACCTGAGAACAAAAGAAGGTAGAAACACACTTATATGTGAAATCCAAAAGAATTCTACAAATGAAGTTATTTATAAAACAGAAGAAGACCCACAGACATAGAAAACTAACTTGGGCTTACCAAAGGGGAATGAGGGAAGGAATAAATTACGAGTTTGGGATTAACATATATACACTATCACATATGGATTTCCCAGGTGGTGCTAGTGGTAAAGAACCTGCTTGCAATGCAGAGATGGGATGGTCCCCTAGAGGAGGGCATGGCAACCCATTCCAGTATTCTTGCTGAGAGAATCCCATGGACAGAAGAGCCTGGCTACGGTCTATAAGATCGCAAAGAGTTGGACATGACTGAAGCAACTTAGCACCACACACATTACTATATATAAAATAGATAACCAGCAAGGGCCCACTGTATAGCACAGGGAACTATATCAATGTCTTGTAATAACTTAGAATGGAAAAGACTCTGAAAAAGAATACATTTATATATGTGTGTATATAACTGAATCAGTTTGCTACATGCTGAAACTAACACAATATTGTAAATCAACTACACTTCAATTAAATAGACCCCAAAATTATTTTTAAAAGGTAGAAATGGTGTACTAAGTACAGACATAAAGGAATTACTGACATTTAGTTGAATTCCAGAGGAATTTAGTCTTGTCTTCAGCAACCAGGGATTGGTTAAGTATTTGTGCTTATTCTGCTCCTAAGTTATTAGTATCTAGAACCTAAATGGCGTCACCTTAGAAGCAGAGATAATATCCTTTGATAAGAGGAGTTCTAAGAATTCTCTCTTTTGTCTACTGTGTTTGAATGTTTCATATTATTTTCCTTTTGTCACTGAAACTTTTCCTGTGTAACTCATTATAGCATCCTGGAAAAGGTTAGTTAGGATGGATGAATGGAGTTGAATGGCCATAAAATCCTACCGCATTGATGACTGTATTTCCGAGGATTTTTCTTTTATGAGACTTTACAAGTCAATGAACAGTTCTTTGAAGAGCAAGTGGTTGAGTCTATGCTGATTCATAACCATATAAGGTGCTTCCTGCATCAATTGTCTGCCTTTACCCTCTTCTAGGGATTTCAAATGCCAGCACCAGCGCTGGGCTTGTTGATAAAATCTTTAACTGCTCTGGTGCTTTGAGTCTGAAGATCAATCTCCAAGTGTCTTGAAAGCATCCAGCTTCAGAAATTCTCAAAAGTAAGAAAAATGAGGTTTTGTTTATGGAAAAAAAAAGGTGGCTTATGATTAGAGGAGCAGCCATTGTGAGTTGTGAAATGGTTTCTGATATTCTCCAGCTCTCCAGTGATAAACATCTGGGACAGTGTTCTCTTGTCTCATCCACAGCGAATTTTTATCTTCAATGGCTGCACTTGAATTCTGCAAATACTATTTGAATCTGAAGGTAAACCTGACTGCTTTGTGTAGTGTGGAATATTCAGCTTCTTTCTGGGCTGCTGGTTTATAGGAAAAGCATAAGTGTTTTAAAAGCCCACTGCTTTAAGAGTGAGGAGTGTTCTTTTGTGTTTAACAAAGGAGTCTAGAATACAATGCTTTATGAGAATATTGCTGATTTTTTTCTCTTTTCTTTCTGTGGCTTCCATGTAAATTATTTTCAGTGGATTAAGCGAAGCCGTGGCCAGCCCCCACTTCAGATCTTTCCCAGGTCCCCCTATCAGTACTAAAAAAGAGAGTTTTATTTATTTTCATAAAAATATTACCCCCATCCCTAATTGCTCTTATATCATGTTCCTATTTACCGTGGCCTAAATGCATAGATATGATTTGCACATTCACAGTTTCAGAATGAGACAGTGAATTCTTAGTCTTTTTAAACACTAAGCAAATTCTGCAAAGAGAGCGTGGTAAGGCAGGTTTTCTGCAACTTTGCTTACTGAGAAGAACACAGAGGGTGGAGTTGGGGGCCCCTTCTGATTCCATCTGCTTGACCATGACTAATTCTTCTCCTCCAGAGCCCTATGCTCCCATCTGTAAGGTCAAGTTCTTAGACTAAATGAACTTGACAGACTTTCCAGCTCTAGAAGTTATATAATCCCTTGCCTGGAAAACTTTCCTAAAAAGATAAACAATTTGTAGGATTTATGTCTATGAGGATTGTAGAGAGAAAGATAAGCAGCCAACCCGTCTCTCTTTCTTTCTCTGTGAATGCATCTAAGTATGTTTTGCTGGAGGCTGGATTCTCTTAGAATCCCCTTCACTTCTGTGTTTCTAGGAGTGTTTAGTGCTCTAACATTCCAGTTTGACTCGGTTTCCTGGGCCATCGTAGACTTTTTCGTTTTGGGGTATAGAATGAATCAAATATGACACTTGAGTCAATTTATGTGGGTATATTCTTCCTAAATCCATACCTTAGGATTTTGTTTTCTCTTTTCAGTATTATCTGCTTTTAAATAAATGACTTAGGCAATTAGATGTTTCTTTAAAAATTCTTCCTTTATAGTCAACTCTGCATGGAGACTGTAGGTGACATACTGTCACTCCATTCATAGTAGGAAGTCACATGGAACAGGTCTGAAGATTCAGCTTTTCTCTTTGAAGTGATGTTTCCCAGTGAAAATCCTGCTTAAGAATGATGGTGACAGACATGAGAAGAGGCAAGATCACTAATTCTAAACACAAAGTTATAAGAACAAATGTTCCTGAGCTGAAAAATTAGCCCCTCAGTAATCTAATTGTCATAAAGAATCCACTTGCCAATGCAGGAGACATGAGACATGGGTTTTGATCCTTGAGTCAGGAAGATCCCCTGGAGGAGGAGGAAATGGCAACCCACTCCAGTTGCCTGGAGAATTACGTGGACAGAGGAGCCTTGTGCGCTACAGTCCATGGGGTCGCAAAGAGTCAGACATGACTGAGCACACACACAATCTAATTAAACAGAAACTGTATAGCAATAGCAAAATACATGTTCACAGTCATCTTCAAAACTGTTGGGATGAGGACTTTCTCAGGTACAGAGAATGTGACACCAGAGCTGCTAAGTGTATTTTTTTGTCCCTGTTAACTACTCAGGGAGGTGACAAGTGTGAATGTTGGGCCTAATAGCAAACACAAATGTGAAAGTGTTAGTTGCTCAGTCGTGTCCAATTCTCTGCTATCCCATGGACTTCTCTGTCCATGGAATTCTCCAGATGAGAATACTGCTGCTAAGTCGCTTCAGTCATGTCCAACTCTGTGCGACCCCATAGACTTCAGCCCACCAGGCTCTCCTGTCCCTGGGATTCTCCAGGCAAGAACACTGGAGTGGGTTGCCATTTCCTTCTCCAATGCATGAAAGTGAAAAGTGAAAGTGAAGTTGCTCAGCCATGTCCGACTCTTAGTGACCCCATGGACCGCAGCCTACCAGACTCCTCCATCCATGGGATTTTCCAGGCAAGAGTACTGGAGTGGGGTGCCATTGCCTTCTCCATGAGAATACTGGAGTGGTGCTATTCCCTTCTCCAGGGGATCTTCCAAACCCAGAGATCAAACCTGGGTCTCCCACATTGCAGGCTGATTTTTTACTGTCTGAGCCATCTGAGAAGCCCCAGTAGCAGACATGAGCTCTCTACCAGTTATTATTGCCAAGGTAAATGGGATGATAACTTCTCCTACCTAAATAGTTCCCCTCTCAGATAACAGATAAGACCAGTGCAAACCAGTACAGTGATACAGCAGGTGTGATGGAGGGGGCTCAGTCCAGTAGGGCCCAGACATCAGATAGGACCTGGACCTATATTGTACTGCGATGACTTTAGCTTTATGCTCAGAGAGAAAGGAAGCCATTTCTTGGTTTTGAGAAATGTGATTTGACATTTTTTTTGAGGTATAATTGACATATAAGATATTCATTTTAGAAATGATTGACTTTTTAAGAGGCTCAGTCTGGCTACTGGGCCGAAAATAGATTGAAAGAGAGAAATGAGGTCTTTTGTAAGCTTGAGATGTACTGTTTGAACAGACATCTGGGTGAAGATGGCAAGGGGCAGCTTGATGGATGAGCCCGGGGTTCAGGGGAGCTTCCTCTTGATGTTCCCAGCTCTCTCTTTTTTTTATATATAATCATGGTGGTGTGTCTAACACATCTTCTCTCTGCCCCCTTGAATAATTAACCAGATTCAGCAGCTTCGGTAAGATAATGATATAAAAGGCAGTTAAGTAGAGAGCCATTTGTGAGGCTGATTTGCTGGAAAATAATGAGAAAGTTTGACTTCAGCAGAAAATAAATCCTTATGCAGTGAAATGTTCACAAGTGTTGTGGACTTGAAGGCATAAATAGCCTTAAGGAACTAAAGATATGGTTAGAGTTCCTGTCTTGTGTTCTTTATTTCACTGTGAAGGTCATTGTTAATTGTTTCCTTTGAGTTTTAAAGTCAACATCCATGCTTGCTTCTTTAAGTTTTTTTTTTTTTTTTTCCCTCCCTACTAAGCTAATTAATGCCATAATATAGGAACCCCGGGACAGGCTTGCGGAAGTCAGCACAGGGCGGGCAACTGGAGCTCCTGCGGGAAGGGCCAGGGAGCCAGGAGGCCATGTCTTACTCTGCCATTTGAGGGTGACTCTGAGGAAAATCACCAAAGTTTTGTTCATCTCTGCATCCCCCAGTGCCATGTTAATATTAACCCATGAGTGCGTGTGTGCTAAGTCACTTCAGTGGTGTCCAGCTCTTTGAGACCCCATGGACTATAGCCCGCCACACTCCTTGGTCCGTGGGATTCTCCTAGGCAAGAATACTGGAGTGGGTTGCCATGCCCTCTCTCCTCCAGGGGCTTTTCCCGACATGAGGATCAAACCTGAGTCTCTTACATCTCCTGCATCAGCGGAATTAAAATAATTTTGCTATGTCTGTCACTAGCATATTGAATTTGAGATCTCAGTATATATTGCATTCTTAGAAGATAGGGATGTAAATATATAGCAGAAACAATGAAAACTTGGGTTCCATTCCCATCTCTCTCCTTTAGTGACTTTGAAAATGGCATTCAGTCGTCTTGACTGCAGTATCTTTATCTGTCAAATCTTTGCTGTGAAACACATACAGGATAACATTTATTGCTTTTTAAAAAAATATATCTTTTAATTGGAGGATAATTGCTTTACAATGTTATGTTAGTTTCTGCTGTGCAACAGCATGAATCAGCTACATGTATACATATATCCCCTCCCTCTTAAACCTCTCTCCCACCACCCCCGATCCCAGACCCTAGGTTGTCACAGAGCACCAAGCTGGGCTCCCTGTGCTAGACAGCAGCTTCCTGCTAGCCGTCTGTTTTACCCAGGGTGGTGTATTAATGTATATGTCAGTGCCGCTTTCTCCGTTCATCCCACCTTCTCCTTCCCTTGCTGTGTCTACAACTCTGTTCTCTACGTCTGTGTCTCTATTCTTGCCCTACAAATAGATTCATCAGTACCATTTGCCTAGATATATGTATGGGTTAATGTATGATATTTTGTTTTTCTCTTTCTGACTTACTTCACTCTGTATTACAGGTTCTAGGTTCATCTGCTTCACTAGAACTGACTCAGCTTCATTCCTTTTTATGGCTGAGTGATATACCTTTGTGTATATGTACCACTGTATATATTCCATTATATATATGTACCACAACTTCTTTATCCATTCATCTGTCAAGATCATCTAGGTTAATATTTCTAAGGACGTTTTGGAATTTTATTTTATTTTGCAGTAATATGGTGTAGAAATGAAGCAGCACACTGTAGTTGTTGAAACCGTGAAAGCTGAGGCTGAACCATGTGCTTTCAAATTTTGGTTCTGTTCCTTACTAGCCAGGTGAATTCGGCCAAGTTTTTTTAACCTCTGTTTTCAGTTTCCTCATCTGAAGAAATGAGGACTGAGAGTATTCTGTCTACTATCCCAGGCAGTTCTGAAGATGGTATGCCTTAATTCTAAAAATAACAGCGCCAAACTCAAGAGTTCCTGCAGCCATGATTTACAAGAGGATCCCTCCTGGGGTGTGAGGATCACTCCCGGGGCTCCTTGTCCCTTCCTCTGCCTCCCCTGCCCCCACCCCAGCTGCTGCTGTACATGAAATTCTAAACCTGCCTAAGCTGCTTCACTACGAACATCATAAGACTTCAGTTTGAAATAAGAGACCTTACCTCGTGGGGCTCCACGGTTCTGAAATAAGATATTGTGATGAAAGAATTAGTATCTCTCTCCGTCTTTTTTTCTCCTGAGTGGAGAAATAAAGGTAAAACGAGTGAACAAGTATCACAAAGAATTAGCAGCATCTGCCTGCAGTGCAGGAGACCCGGGTTCAATCCCTCGGTCGGGAAGATCCCCCTGGAGAAGGAAATGGCAACCCACTCCAGTACTCTTGCCTGGAAAATTCCATGGACAGAGGAGCCTGGTAGACCAGGATTCTTAGACAACCTCTCTCATCTTTGTTACTCTTTCATCCTGTGATAAACTAGAAGAACCTGGTTTGCTCTTCTGAAGGATTACCCTCAAGACTGAAGTCTTGGTAACCAAGGAGGTGTGCTGTAGGTAAATGGTGGGGGTAAATGGAGCTGTGGGGTGTATACTGTGGACCATTGAGGCACAGCCTGGCCCTGGGAACAGGATGTTGTGGGATCGAACCTGTGTCCTCTGCATGGGCAGGCGGATTCTTTACCACTGAGCCACATGAGAAACCCCTTCTGATCAGCAAATGGAGCTAAAAATGACAGGTTTTCAGTGTTTATGGTTGAACATGCGCTTAAGGCATTGGATTTTTATCAAAGGTTCCCCATTCCATGAAGAGACTTAAAGTGGAACCTTGGATACAGGGGAAAAAAATGATGGATCTGAACCTTGCCCCCAACCTCTTTGCTTTTTCTTCAGCACGTAGGTGTGATCATGTTGGGTGGATAAAGAACATGTGTGCATTTCATTGATATAAATGCTCTCAAGCTCTCTAGAAATAGCAGCAGAGTCAAATCTGACTTGAAAAGGGAGCCTAATGCTTCTTTGCAAAGTGATTCTGCCCAAGTGGGTTCTGACGATACATCATTATTTCCTGCTGTAAGGGCAATGAATTGCTCTGGGAGTCTGTGTATTATCTCTGCGCCGCTGTTATCTAGAACTTACTGCTCCTTTTACATTGTGGGCCTATTGCTTATAAAGAAAAATAGCTTTGCTAGGATTAGGACTTTTAAGTGATTGAATGTTTGTTTTATTGCATTTTTTTTAAGCAGAGCAGTATACCTGCTAAAACAGCAAGCTTTGCTTTTCTCCCCCTGAAACGGCTTACTTTATTAAAGAAATGTGCTGAAAAGTCACTTTGTAACATAAGCTTTTGAATGTGAGCATACGTCTTTTGTGGATGCCAGGCCACACATGTAACGCATCACAGTATTTGTTGTTATGTAGTTGCTAAGTCATTTCTGACTTCCTGGTGAGCACATGGACTATAGCCCGCCAGCCTCCTCTGTCCTTGGGATTTCACAGGCGAGAATACAGGAGTGGGTTGCCGCTTCCTTCTCCAGGGGATCTTCCTGCCCCAGGAATTGAACCTGCATCTCCTGCATTGGCAAGCAGGTTCTTTACCATGGAGCCACCAGGGAAGCTCCCAACACTATATATATATATATACACATACATATATATACACACACTTGTAATACTGATGAAGGAACCTGTATGCATAAAATGTTAGAGCTTCAGTGGCAGGTTAATATGGGAATATTTGGACTCTGCAGAGTTACTAGACTGAGCCACAGTGCTCATGACTGGGCCTGGTGTTCTCCTAAGCACATACAGTGTGTGTGTGCTGAGTCACTTCAGTCCTGTCCAACTGTGACCTCGTGGACTGTAGTCCGCCAGGTTCCTCTGTCAATAGGATTCTCCAGGCAAGAATACTGGAGTGGGTTGCCATTTCCTCCTCCAGGGGATCTTCCCGACCCAGGGGTTGAACCCATATCTCTTACATCTCCTGCATGGGCAGACGGGTTCTTTACCACCAGCAGCGCCATTTGAATATCTAAGTAATAGCAGTAGTCGTTAGAATAGTAGCAGCAGAATGCAGCTCTCATAACTGCCAGGCTGAACAATACAGAATTGCTAATGCTGGATCATTAATCTATAAAGCGGTAATTTCACAGGACTTAACGTTACTACGGTTATAATAAGAATAAAGATGGACTGAAGGTTTATGGAATTTTATGAACTGTTCAGAAAATGTACTACCAGACATTTGCTGCATGTCTGTCAGAAAAGTTCCACAAACGTGGAATGCTGTCACAGTGTACTTGACGGAGACCCACACAGTGACACTGGACGCCAGCAGACATCATTGAAATACACACAGTTGGAATTGATGTTATGCCCAATCAGGTATGAACTAAAAGCAATTTCATCCTATATTCTATAGCCTCTTAGTATCTTTGGGATGTAGCTAGTGATATAATCCTTCCTGTTTGAGAGTTGTAGACAACGATGCACAAACCCAGGAACTTATCTACAGTCACAAGATAAGGCTTGGGAGAGGGACAGCCTTTGAAACAAAACCAGTGGAGAATGACCAACGATATTTATTTTCTTGTCATTGCCATTTCTCCTATCACTGACTTGGTGACCTGTATAAATATGATTACTGTTGCATTTAAAGCAGTATTTACTGCAGAATAGGTACTACATGATTTTGTGTACATAAATCATCTGAATTAAATAAGTTTTTCAAAAGATAAATGTAATATGAAGATGTTGAAAATCTAAAATAATCTCAAAATAATCTTTCTAAAATATACCCCCCACCCTGCCCTTCTGTGCACAAGCCTCATGAAGTGTTGCTCTTAAGGGCAGCTTCATCCACAAGATCAGCCTAAGGTGTGGGGCGGGGGAGGAGAGGCTAACAGATGTGTGTGCACTCTCCCGCTCTGTGTGGTATGTTGTCAGCACACTCGTGTGACCTGCAACA
>NW_011492730.1:377915-379392 GCF_000754665.1 Bison bison bison
CTGCACCAACTGAGCAGCTCAAGGCGCGTTGCACAACCACATCTCCAGCCCCAGGCAGGCAGCCCAGACTGCCTGATTCCCAGTCCTGCCTACCCCTCTCCCCTGGTCTCCACCCTGGTGTCCTGTTTTTTTATTTTTATTTTTTGATTCTCTTTCAATGTGGACCATCTTTAAAATCTTTATTGAATTTGTTACAGTATTGCTTCTCTCTTATGTTTTGGTTTTTCGGCCACGAGGCATGAGGGATGCTAGCTCCCTGACCAGGAACTGAACCCATATCCCTGCGTTGGAAGGCCAAGTCTTAACCACTGCACTGCCAGGGAAGTCCCCTCATGTCCTGTTTCTGAAAAGAACTTTTCAATGAGCAAATTAGCAAAATCTCTTTGTTCCCTGCCCACATCTTAAATGAAATCGTGACTCTTTTATAAGATAACAGATTTTTTTTTCCTAAGCTCGTATTTACTTTCAGGGCCAGCTCTGTACGCAGCTGTCCTTCACATCTGGCCACTGGTGTTCTCCATCATTTCAGATTTGTCTTCTGGAATGCTGGGCATAGATGCTCACATACACTGGAGCAGTCAGCTAAGTGAACAGCTAGTGTCCTTGAAAAGGTGATCCACACAGACCAAGTTAATTCCCTGAATGTAAAAAAAAAGTAGAATGCATGAAATAGTTGAAGGTGAATCTTGGTAAAGTGATCATGTAGAGAGTATTCCTTTGGCCTCTAAAAAGACTGGGGAGGAAGCTATAAAATGGAATGAATTTTGTTGTTATGGAAAGCCACAGTCTATAAAAAAAATCAAAATTATGCAAGGATCGATCAAATGCTAGAAGGATAAAGGGGAACCATTTTTGAGTAGCAGATATATCGGTACCTCATGGTTTCCATGAAGGAAGGCCTTTTTTCTGCATAAGGGCAGGTGACCATCCCAGATGATTAAGGGAGAAAGTCCCCAGATAACATCTCTGGCCTCTCAGTATGCTTACAGAATCCAAACTGCTCAGGCACGCACTGATGTATAGCAGTATAATGCTGTGCACAAAAGCCGTGCTTTAAAAAGGTTGAGTAAAGGGAGGAATGAGGTGATATCCTCTTTATTGCTGGTGTCACTCCCTCTCTTACAGCCAGGGCTTTGGAATTTTGCATTTCTGTTAGTTTCAAATTGGCAGCAAATTATTTCCTTTTCCTCATTCATCCATTCAGTAAAAATTTACCTGTTTGTAGGTGCTGTGTAACTTCTGTTGTGTGTTTACATTTTATATGAAACCATTAAATTTTTTTTATTAATGCAGAGTTGATTTATAATAGTTCGGGTAAACAATGTAGTGATTCAACATTTTTATAAATTATACTTCATTTTTTTTCATTTATTTGTATTAGTGTATAATTTCTTTACAGTGTTGTGTTTCTACTGTGCAACAAAGTGAATCAGCTATATGTACACACATATCCTTTCCCTCTTTAAAGTTATAAAAT
>NW_011492730.1:379492-384035 GCF_000754665.1 Bison bison bison
ACTGGCTGTGTTTCCTGTGCTGTACAATATGTCCTGTATCTTATTTATTTTATGCGCAGTAGTTTATGAACTTCCCTGATAGCTTAGCCAGAGGAAAGGTATATGCCTCAGGGTAAAGAGTCCACCTGCGTTGCAGGAGGCATAGGGGATGTGGGTTCCATCCCTGAGTTGGGAAGATCCCCTGCGGGAGGCAATGGCAACCCACACCAGTATTCTTGCCTGGAGAATCCTATGGACAAAGGAGCCTGGCGGGCTACAGTCCATCGGGTCACAGAGAATTGGGCGTGACTGAGCACACACACACTCACAGTGGTTTATACTTCTTAATTCCTACCCTTGTCTTGCCCTTCCCCCACCCCGCTCCCCACTGGTGAGCACTAGTTCATTCTCTATATCTGTGAATGTTTCTATTTCATTATATTCATTCGTTTTATTTTTTAGATTCCACATATAAAGTGTCACTCAGTCATGTCCGACTCTTTGTGACCCCATGAACCGTAGCATGCCAGGCTTACCTGTCCATGGAATTTTTCAGGCAAGAATAATGGAGTGGGTTGTCATTTCCTTCTGCAGGGGATCTTCCGACCCAAGGATTGAACCCAGGCCTCCTACATTGCAGGCAGAATCTTTACTGTCTGTCTGATCGACCAGGGAAGCATAAATGACAACAGGATATATATAAGTGATATGCTGCTGCTGCTAAGCCCCATCAGTCGTATCTGACTCTGTGCGACCCCTTAGACGGCAGCCCACCAGGCTCTGCCATCCCTGGGATTCTCCAGGCAAGAACACTGAAGTGCGTTGCCATTTCCTTCTCCAATGCATGAGAGTGAAAAGTGAAAGTGAAGTCGCTCAGTCGTGTCTGACTCTTCGAGACCCCATGGACTGTAGCCGACCAGGCTCCTCCGTCCATGGAATTTTCCAGGCAAGAGTACTGGACTGGGGTGCCATTGCCTTCTCTGATATAAGTGATATATATCCACATATAACTGATAACAGTATTTCTCTTTCTCTGTCTGACTTATTTCACTAAGCATAATATCCTCCAGGTCCATCCATGTGGCAAAATTTCATTCTTCTATGGCTTAGTAATATCTGTGTGTGTGTGTGTGTGTGTGTGCACGCGCATGCATGTATGTGTATGCCACATCTTCTTTATCCATTCATCTGATGATCGACACTTCAGTTGTTTCCGGATCTTGGCTATTGTAAATAGTGCTGTGATAAACACTGAGATGATGCATGTATCTTTTGGGATTGGCATTTTTATTTCAGAATCTTCAGATACATTCTGCTCAAGAGTAGAATTGCTGGATGATATGGTAGTTCTACTTTCAGTTTTTTGAGGAACCTTCCTACTGTTTTCCTTAGTGGCTGCACCAATTCATATTTCCACCAACAGTGTAGTAGGGTTTAAACAAAACCATTTTTTCTAAGAGTTGTATTTTAAGCTGATGTGGTGTATTCTTGTCTTGTTGTATCTCCAGACTCATGGTGAGATTTCATCGTAATAACTTAATGCAAATGAAAGGCACTCCAGGAAAATTCACAGATTGGTTTCACTCTGTGCAACAACCAGCATGTGCTTCCCAGGCGGCAGCATCAGTGTCACCTGGAAATGTGTTGTTGTTCAGTAGCTCAGTCGTGTCCGACTCTTTGAGACCCCATGGACTGTAGCCGTCCAGGCAAGTCTGTCCATGGGGTTCTCCAGGCAAGAATACTGGAGTGGGTTGCCATTTCCTCCTCCTACATTGGCAAGCAGATTCTTTACCACTGAGCCACCAGGGAGGTCTAGAAACGTGTTAGAAATGCAAATTTGGGGACCTAACCTTAGACCCACTGATTAGGAATCAGAAATACAATATTTGAAGACCACCAAGTACTAGAGTCCCTTGGAGGTTTGCTCAGTCACACAGACTGAACCCCATCCCCAGAAAGTGTAGTAGAAGCAGCCAGCAACATGGGAGATTTTGAACAGTGGTGGAAGACGTGACCCAGGGCCTGGTGATTTATTGCCTAGACTATGAATAGAACAAAAGTGATTTTCTCAAGAAGAGGAGAAAAGGCTGCTTTTTTTCTGCTCTAGTTGTCAGTGTCTCCATAAAAATGGGAAGTAAGTGATAATGATGACCCAGCGAGCAGTGAGATCAGAGGCCGTGTGCATCTTGTAGAATATTTGCTCTCCGTCATCACTGAGCCACAGTGGTGGCCTGGAAGCCACATGTTTCATACAAGAATCCCATGAATTGTTGATCTTTTAGCATACCTTGAAATGGATTCTAAAATTTTGCCAATTTCCAATAAAATACTTTTTATATTTCAGTACTCTGAGCAACTCAGTGTACATCATAAAAGATAAAGTAATTTCTATGGATCATAGCTAGAATTATCCAGAAGGATCTGATTATGTGTGTCATGCTAGAACATTTATGATTTTACTGTAATTGTCTTATTTTCACATTTATCCATGTTTAGGAAGAGAAAATTATTACATGGCTTAATCTTTTTTCTCTAGGTTTACTATCATTTTATGTAAATTTTACTTTTATCAGAAAATCTGATTACAAGATTATTAGTCTGGTGTCATTGCCGACCAGGTCCTATAGTCAAAGCTATAGTTTTCCCAGTAGTCATGTATGGATGAGAAAGTTAGACCATAAAAAAGGCAGAGTGCTGAAGAATTGGTGCTTCTGAAATGTGGTGCTGGAGAAGACTCTTGAGAGCCCTTTGGACTGCAAGGAGATCAAACCAGTCAATCCTAATGGAAATCAGTCCTGATTATTCATTGGAAGGACTGATGCTGTAGCTCCAATACTTTGGCCACCTGGTGCCAAGAGCTGACTCTTTGGAAAAGACTCTGATGCTGAGAAAGATTGAGGGCAAGAAGAGGAAGGGGTTGGCAGAGGATGAGATGGTTAGATAGCATCACCAAGTCAGTGGACATGAGTTTGTGCAAACTCCGAAGATCATGAAAAATAGAGAATCCTGGCATGCTGCAATTCATGGGGTCACAAAGAATCAGACATGACTGAATGACTGAACAGCAACAACAATTATTTATTATTAGCCTGATGTTATGATCTGATATTATTGTTATTAGTCTGATACTGATTTTCTAGAAACTTTTAAATTAATAGGTTGTTTTCTGAGGATCCTAAATCCTTTTCCTCTCAATTCTCAATTCTTTCCTAAGATATATTTTATGGTAACTTTTGTTCTGTAATAGTGTATTTAAATCTGATAATATTTAAGTTGGACTTCTCTGGTGTTTCAGTGGTGTAAAACCCACCTGCCAATATAGGAGACATGGGTTCAATCCCGGAGTTGGGAAGATCCCTTGGAGAAGGAAATGGCAACCCACTTCAGTATTCTTGCTTGGGGAATTCCACCAGAGGAGCCAGGCAGTCTATAGTCCATGGGGTCACAAAAGAGTCAGATTTGACTCAGCGACTGAACAACAATATTTAAATCTAGTAATATTTAAATCCAGTAGCATATCTGCAGTAATATATAATAAAGTCATGGCTAAATATTATCAATTAGTTTATTCTAACTGATAAAGTAGACCAACTTCGTTTTGATGTATAAATACCTATGTGATAAAAGTACATTGCCAGGGGTATTAGAAAAAATATGCATTGTAATATAAATATACCTATACCTCAGAGTACGGAGGAGCCTGGCAGGCTGCAGTCCATGGGGTTGCAAAAAGTCAGACATGACTAGCACACACAGACATGCATATATATAAATACTGTGAAAACCAAAGAAACAGTCATTCATTGGGATTTCTTTACTATTAAAAACAACAGCTTGAATCTGATTACTAGTACTACATTTTTTGCCTACCTGAGAATTTCTCACAAAAGTAAATGACATGACAAAGGAAGTATCGCTTTAGAGGGCAAACTTGACATGCTTGAAGAGCTAAGAAAATAAAAGAAGATATTTAGATAAACAGAGCATGGAAAAAGAGGATAAAAGATACGGGTAAGGAAATGCTATGAAAGGTCCGGGCAGATTCAGTGTTGATTTGTTGAACTACATCCAGACTGAACAACACATTTGAATCGGACCAGGTTGGATGACCTGCCAAGAGGAAGGATATTTTTTTTTTTCCTTTCTGAAGCAATATTATTTTAGACTCTATTGTTGAAAATATCCATGAATATGCAGATAACCAAGAAGGCTTGTGTAGTTCGATTTTAAATTGAAGACATATTTTTCCTTTCTGAAGCAATATTATTTTAGACTCTATTGTTGAAAATATCCATGAATATGCAGATAACCAAGAAGGCTTGTGTAGTTCGATTTTAAATTGAAGACATATTTTTCCTTTCTGAAGCAATATTATTTTAGACTCTATTGTTGAAAATATCCATGAATATGCAGATAACCAAGAAGGCTTGTGTAGTTCGATTTTAAATTGAAGACATATTTTTCCTTTCTGAAGCAATATTATTTTAGACTCTATTGTTGAAAATATCCATGAATATGCAGATAACCAAGAAGGCTTGTGTAGTTCGATTTTAAATTGAAGACA
>NW_011492730.1:385595-397526 GCF_000754665.1 Bison bison bison
CTTGGGGAAAGTAATACATTTGAAGGGAAGGCAGAGTCAGTGTCAGACAGGCAGGACCTGGATGCTCCAGAGCTCTTGGTGGCAGGGCCGTTGTGACTGAAGCACCAAGTACCCGACTCTCAGAGTCAAGGCGTTAATGCTCACCATGCCTTCTGTCTTAGGTTTCTCTGCTCCGTTCTGCTTCCTAACAGGAGACTTCCAGGGGCCCTTCTAGCTTCCAGGACTTACCGTCTCCCTAGGACTAGACCCTTTGGAGGTAGGGAAATTCCCCAAAAGGAACTATAAGTACTGTTAAGAAGGGGTATGAATGTTAGCTGGTGAAGAAGAAGAGAGCAGATCTCTCCCAACTGAGGGAAACAGTAATAAACTCTTTGTTACTCCCCTGAGTTTCATGCACATGTGTATGCACACATGCATACATACATACATGCATACACAGACACATAAATGTGCATATATGCACATGCACACAACATGTACACGCTTCTGTGTGCACACGTGCACATTTGCATATAAACGTGTATACATGCATCCGCACACACACACTCACATATATACACATGCACACACACACGAACAGACCAGAAGCAACAGTGTCACTCTTTAAACCACAATAAAATGGACTGGAGAATGAGGTCCACTAGCCTCAGTGAGTGGAATCCACTCAGGACTGCAGCCGGTGGGCCTTACCAGACTCCCCTCTTAATCCGCATGGACACTTGTGAAGCTGTGAGTTCCAGCGCCCCCAGCAGAGGCCCCGATTGCAAGGCAGCATGCAGACCAGCAGGTGGCCTTCTCCCTGGCAGATGAACCCAAAAGAAAGAAGGGGCAGAGGCTGTGTGAGCCTGCTTCCTTCCTTCCCTCACGTTACCCACCAAGATTCATCCCTTTTGCTATGGGGAGGCGTGTGGGGAAAAAACCAGATGCTGCTATTCTAGCAGGAATCTTTTCACCAAAACATGAGTCCAGGGAATTCAAGGCCACTCACTGAACAATGTCCATTATAAGTTTAATTTTTTGTATCATAAAGATGATTCTTTCACAGTATTAACTCCAAGTCAATAAAGAAAGGTACAAATAACAAAATGAAACTTTTTCATTATACTACCACTCCCTAAAAGACAATGTTAACATTTTGATGGTCATGCTCTTTTCATTTTAGATTTTTAGGTACATATGCATGCCTATCTGTCTTAACTTTTATTTTAACACACATCTTAACACATCATACGCATACATAAGAATTAAGTCTTAACTGTACTTGGCGCATGGATTTTTGGAACAACATTTAATAACATTCTACCTTTTGTTGAGGATTGTGGGGGGACCAGCTCTCTAAAAGGTGAAACCGATAGGGTTTCTAAGGATGATTACAGAGATGTTCTAAGAGGTGATGCTTTTGTCTGTAGAATCCTGAGAGAGGGACTTCGCAAATGGGCATAGCTACCAGTGGCAATGACTGTGCATTGTGTTGGTTTCACAGCATCCGTGCGATGACAGTGTTACCTGTCTTCTTAGCTAGAGACCATCTTATCCTGTTCCTCAGCTTTACAGATGAAGAAAGTAAGAATGAAAAAATGTTAGTGAGATGCATCTATGCCGGGTCCTATGTGTCCCACCCCACCATGACATGTGACTTTACAAAGTCAAGAAAGTAAAAAAAACACAAGTGTTATAGGAGAATGGCAATTTAATAGTTTGTATTATATGCTAAATGGTCCACCTATATTATGTAACTGAATCCTGCAACAATCCTTGCAACCACAATTACTGTGTTCATTCCTTAGATGATGATTTTGAGGATCAGAGTTCCTCCAGTCTGGTTCCAAACTATTTAAAAACATTACATTAAATTGGAACTCTGACCACAGTATACATCTCTGAATACAAGAGAATAAAGAAGAACCCTGATTCTTCACTTGTATCAGGAAGGGGGTACAAAACTGCTCATAAATCAAAAAAATGGTGGCCATTACTGTGTTTTAACTATATGGTAGTATTTGTCTCTATTACAAATTAACCAAGTAGAGGGTATAATCTCTGGGAGCAAAGAGCTTAAGTAATTTCCTAGAGACACACAGGAGAACGCAAGTATCATACTGGAGCCTGCTCACTTCACCACATATCTACACCAGTGAAGCCATGATTCAAGGGAGTGGTGGGAGTAAATTGTTACAATATGAATTGAAAAAGTTTCCAGTGAAGGAACTACAGTGGATTACAACTGGGGAGGACCTTGGCTTAATTTGATAATTGGTGAGTTGGGGACTAATAAGCAAGTCACCCTGAGCATCCCCGTCCCGGGGGCTTCCTCCATCCTAAGCCTGAGCCACTCGGTAGCCATTGACCACTTTCTTGTTGTTCAGTTGCTAAGTCATGTTCAACTCTTTGCGACCCCACGGGCTGTAGCCTGCCAGGCTCCTCTGTCCTCCACTGTCTCCCGGTGCTTGCTCACGTTCATGTCCATTCAGTCTAGGTGATGCTCTCTAGTCATCTTGTGCTCTGTTGCCCCCTGCTCCTCCTGCCCTCAATCTTTCCCAGCATCAAGTTCTTTTCCAATGAGTTGGCTCTTCGCAGCAGGTGACCAAAGTATTAGATCTTTGGCTTCAGCATCAGTCCTTCCAATGAGTATTCAAAGTTGATTTCCTTTAGGATTGACTGGTTTGATCTCCTTGCAGTCCACGGGACTCTCAGGAGTCTTATCCAGCCACAATTTGAAAGCATCAGCTCTTTGGCATTAAGTCTTCTTTCATCCTATGGGAAATAGTGGAGTTATCATAGTCTTCTTTCCCCAAAGATTTAAAATTTTATTTTTGAGTGATAAATTCTCATACTTCAAAAAGCAAAATGAGTCAAAGGACTATCCATAGAGAACTTGTATTCCTCTCCATGTCTGCGTGTGTCACAGGCATAATTCTAACATGGCACTGGTAATTCTTACTGCCCTAGTGGCCACACTTCTGTGTAATCCCCTCTTGTTTGTGGGCAGACTTTGCGGCTTATACTTTTTTAACCGTTTTTAAAAATTAAAGTGTAGTTAATTCACAGTGTTGTTTCAAGAGTACAGCAAAGTGTTTGCATTTTTTCTTTGGTTATACATATGTGTATATTCTTTTTAGATTCTTTTCCATTATAGGTTATTATAATACACTTCCCTGTGCTATACAGGAGGTCGTCATTAGTTGTCTATTTTGTACATAGTATCAATAGTGTGCATATGTCAATCCTTCAAATATTAACAGTTTTCGTGTGGTTCATCTGCTTTTAATACCCTGTTCTGTCCTAATGTCACCCCTGGCCTTTAGGTCGCTTCCGCATATATGATGGTGAAAGGAAAGGCACCAGGCTCATTTCCTCTGCAATGCGTGACGAGCACAGGGGACAGGATCGCATTTCCTTTCCCTGATTCCAACCTTATTTCACCTGCACCTTATTTTACTAATTTTCCCATATTAGAGCACCTTGAACCTTGCCATTACCCAACAACTCCATGTGTGAAATTTTTAATTGACCGCAAACTGTTGCGATAGTATTCCTGTCTTTTATTCTTATTATTCCTTTTCTTTTTAAAATTTAACTGACACTGCCGCGCCATCACTCCACTTCTTATTTTTCTGGACTCTCAGTCTCTCCTGGATAATTTTATTTCCTCCCTGACTAGTTATTTCATTAGGATTTGCAACAGCTCCCTCAACTCCTTTATCCAATAGGCACTGGACTTGACACTTCCTGATCCTAATCTTAAATCCAACCACAATTTCCCTTCTGCTTCTGTTTTAAACAGCTAGAGAGTATCTAATATACACAATTTCTAATATTTGGCAGGGAGATATTAAATATATGATTTATGAGTCAATAAATGCATGAAAAAGATACAACATCTCTCCTAACCGGCTGTTGCACATTTATGTCTTCCAGTGTCAGATGGTTTATTAATACCCATTGGCTAGCAACACTTATAACCCTTTTCAGTATCACACGGTGATTGAGAAACTGACATTGGAGGTGCTTCCTTGGGCCATGTAACGTTTCTTAGCCTTAATTTCTACATCTGTGAAAGGGATAATGATAGTACTCACTTTATGGGTCATTTTTTTCCTTCTCTTACGGCAGTTATTTTTCTTCATTAAATATGTGTGATTTTGAGTTTTTTTCTTAAAAAACATGCTTTTAGAGTTCCATTTAACACGTATTTAATGGGTGTCCACTGTGTTTTGGACACTGTGAGGGTACAAGATGAATGCACTGTGCCCTTTGGTTCCAAGAAACACTTCATCAAGTGGCAGAAGAAGATGTGCTTCCAGTGAGCTGGAAAATAGGCCTGAGGAGGACGTGTCTTAGAAGAGAAGAATGAAAAGGCCCTGGATGCGCTCAGCAAAGGGAACAGCACTGACCTGGGCAGAAGTCAGGACACCGTTGGCAGATGAGGTAAAACAGACTCTGAAGTTTTCTTTTTCATCCTGTACCAAAAAAAGAGTTTAAACAGTAAATTCTAGGATCAGTAAGCTTTTCCCTTTCTTCTGCAGTAAACACCCTAACTCTTCTTTTTAGATTAATTTTTATAATTCAGTAAGAAAAGAGACAAAGAATGTCAAGATGTATTAGATCTCAGTGAGGAGAGAGGGGTGTCATTCCTGAGTGTAAGGCTGAAACTATTTCTCCCTCTTACATAACTGCTAGTTATCAGAGGAGCACTGCATTCATTTACTCATTATAGTTTTTCTAAAGGACTATATATCTGCTAAAATATAATTCAAAGAAGGGTGTGTAGTTTGATAACTTGTAAAACAGAAGGACTGGATAATCTAAAATGTTTTCCATTTGATGTAGTCTTTGTAATCAAAGTTGAAAACTTATAGAAATGTTCCAAAGGAAATTCTTGTTCTCAGCAGGGAAAATGGAAGAATTTGTGGTTTGGAAATTAAATTGACTGGGTGAATAAGTAAGAGCAGACTGAAGACTTAGAGCCCTTGAACTAGGTGGTATTGAGCATTGGGTTGAATCGTAAATTTTCCTTGGTTACTGTTGAATGGAAATAGAAATTAAATTTAAGCAGAGCTTATTAAGCATTGTTAGTCTGAAGAGCACTTCATCAGTTCTAAAGTATATATAAGTGTCATAGCTAATTAAAATTGAATTTTAATTAGCTGCTAATATAATTTGCTGTCTTAAGAATCTGCTGTCTGGGAACCTCTCCAGTACTTGGTTGAGATGTCCTGGGTACTGTTATTTGTATTCATTTGGGACCATTCTAGTTCTGTCTAGTTGACCTTCCATCCAAGAAACAAAAAACAAAGAAAAGAAGAAACTTTACATATCTTGAGTTTGGAGAACAGTTTTGTTTTGAGGGTTTTTTTTTTTTTTTGGGTGTGATTGTTTATAAACATGTTAAATACTTCTCACATTGAATTTGAGGTGAAAACTGAGATACGTAGGCTTCAAAACCATGCTCATCAAAACACTACAAATTTTTTTTGGTATACTGGAGTCATGACAGGAGGAAGATATAACTTATGTGTACTGTGTTTACTTGTATTAACATAAGGATAGGAATAAAGAAATAGTGATAGGCTATGAGTAATCATAAAGAAATAGAAATATTTTTCCCAGATGTCCTATGGTATTATCTATTTCCTATGCAATTCTCTATCTCCACCAAAAACTATATTCTCTCTCCAGTCAAAAATGAATTGATCACTATTGTAGGTTTAACATATATGCAGAAATTCCTTGGGAATACTCCCTCCAGGCAGGGATGCTTAACTTCTGTCTCCTTGAGTGTGGTGGGGCTTAATGACATGCAGAGTATGAAAAGGGAAAAACTGTAATTAGAGTGCAGAGAATTGGTATCCATCATCTTAACCAAGTTTAGATAAATGCCTTACCCCACCAGTGATGTCATGTTGTCATCAGGCACCCCAACACATGTGCTGTTTCACCTTTCCCCAAACCCACATCTCCAGTCTATTTGTGCAAAAAATACCAGAAATTTCCAAATGAAGGGACATTTCTGCAATATATCGGATCATTACTTTTCAGAATTTTCAAGGTTTGGAAGGAGAAGGAAAGACCAAGGAACTCACGTGGAGTATGGTAGACAAAGGTAACGAGACAACAAAATTCAAAGTGTTTTTTTCTGGCAGAGATTAAGACCAGAAATGAACAGTGGGAGAACTGTGCAAATTCAAGTAAAGTCCTTAGTTTAGGTCATAGTATTGTACCAATGTTTCTTAGCTCTTGTTTGTTCTCTGGTTATGTAGGATAACTTCAGAGAAACTAGGTGAAGATTGTTAGAAACTTTTTGTAATAAGTCTTATAAATCTAAAATTATTTCAAGATAAAAAATTTTTTAAAATATCTTTATTTTTAAAGATATTTGCAATTCATGAGATATATGCAATTCATGAGACGTCATGGTTCTTATGATTAGTTACCCTGGTAGACAAACTCCAAGATGGCTGTCTATATAATCTTTGCCTTCTGTGTTCCCATGCTTGTGCACATTCCTTTCTTGTTGAGTCAGGACTGAGCTGTGTACCAGTATACTACAAAAAGCATTATTTGTGCTTTCCAAGGTTAGATCCTCAAAAGGTATTGTGGCTTTCATCTTGATCTCCTGGGTTACTTGCTCTAGGAGGAAGTTGGCTTCAGGTGTGTGAAGACTCTTTGCAAACCTGTGGGAAATCCTGTATAGAAAGGAGTAAGACTTCTGTCTAATAGGCAGCACCAACCTACTAATTAAGCCTGTGTGTGAACCACCTAATAAATGATTTTCTAGCCTCAGTTAGGCTTTCACATGTCCAGAGCCCAGCCAACATCTGTCTTTAATCTCATGAGTGACTTTGCATCAAAAATATCAAATTGATAATGACGACTGTTTTAAGCAGGGCTTCACTGATAGCTCAGTTGGTAAAGAATCCACCTGCAATACAGGAGACCCCAGTTTGATTCCTGGGTCAAGAACGTCCCCTGGAGAAGGGATAGGCTACCCACTCCAGTATTTTGGGGCTTTCCTTGTGGCTCAGCTGGTAAAGAATCTGCCTGCAATGTGGGAGACCTGGGTTCAATCCCTGGGTTGGGAAGATCCCCTGGAGAAGGGAAAGGCTACCCACTCCAGTATTCTGGCTCGGAGAATTCCATGGACAGTCTGTGGGGTCGCAAAGACTTGGACATGACTAAGCAACTTTCACTTTATTGTTTTAAGCTATTAATCTTTGGACTATTTGGTTATGCATTTATTGATGATGAATACAATTACTTAAGGCTTCCTGGGTGGCACAGATGGTGAAAAATCTGCCTTCAATTCAGGCAATGCAGGAGATGCATGTTCGATCCCTGGGTTTGATCCCTGGGCATTGGAAGATGCCCTGAAGGAGCAAATGGCAGACTGATAAATATTCTTACCTGGAAAATCCCATGGACAGAGGCGCCTGGAAGACTACAGTCCATGGTGTCATAAATAGTCAGACATGACTTAGAAGCTGAGCACTAATTGATGATAAATACAGTTATTTAAGGGCTTCCCTGTGGCTCAGACAGTAAAAATAATCTGCCTGCAATACTGGAGAGCCAGGTTAGGTCACTGAGTTGGGAAGATCCCTGGAGAAGGGAATTGTTACCCACTCCAGTATTCTTGCCTGGAGAATTCCATGGACCACTAGAGGAGCCTGGTGGGTTATAGTCCACAAGGTTGCACCTTAAGCCACATTAACCTTCAGTTGCGCTTCTTTCAAGTATGAAGAATGTTTTTGAATGTGAGCAATCCATCAATAGAGTAAGACATCAGATAAAATTTTCCTGTAACTAATATTGCATTCTTTACCAATGGCATCTGTTTATGTGTTAGGTGGCAGGAATTCTGGGGGTAGTTCTATGCCCAATTGTTTTCTCTTTGTGAAACTAATACATAAAATTAAGTAAATTAATGAGTAAATTTAGCCTAAGTATAACTAAACAAAGTATTGAGTTTAGTAACACCTTATGCTAAAATTTTGAGCTATTTGGTACACTCCAAATATTTTTTAAAGTATTTACTGATATCTACTATTTATAATAGACACGAGTCAATCTTGACTTACATCGAAAAGTAGACAGATGTTTGCATTCACTGTGCTTACAGCCTGTTCCGTACTAACTTGTATATTTTATGGACATTTAATGTTCACTTCTTGCCTACTGATATTCTGCCTTCTCAATTGGGTATATTGATATTAGCTATGATTTAAATACTTTCTGTATTACTCATGGTTCTGGCAGGAAGTAAGTTGCACTCAGGTGGTTTAAATGAAGAAACTTTTCAAAGTAAAAGTCTACTTGTGGCGTGGTTGGCAGGACTAAGGAAACAAAAGAGGTTGCAGCACCCAGAGAATAGCAACGGTAGGAAAAAGTTACATCTGTTAAAAACTAAGAAACAGGGGGATGAGCCCAGAGAGGACTAGAGCCTTAGAAGAGATCATTCAGTTGAAACGACAGTCTTTAAAAGTTACAATTGTTTCTAAAAATTTTGCCTGAGCAATGAATATGCAAGGAAGGAATACCCCAGTCTCTCTCACCCTACTTGCTGATCTGCTGTCCTGCAGATGCTTCTTACATACAATATCCAATCAGATGCCAACATAACAATATATCCTAGAGGTCAGCCACCCAGGTCTTCAAAGCAGAGCAAAGAAGTATGAAGAAGGGAGCTTGGAAAGGATTTTGAATAATGGGGGACAACCAGCATACCTTCGTATGAAATTGCTTTATAGGTAACAGGCATTCTGGTCTTCTTAGGTCATACTGAAAATGTGCATAAGTAGAAGAAAAAATTGTAGTTGTTTGAGATTTTTTTCAAATATTAATAAAAATTGAAATAATTACAGTATCCCTGAATATGACATATATATTTCAGAAAATAGGTAAGTAATATAAAGTTAGTGATAAGTAATCTTGATGTAAGTGTTGACCATACAAAAAACAAACCCCAGTGGGTGGCCTCTTTAGGATCATGGACAGAGCTCACACAGTTGCTCTCTGGCTTTCAACAGTATATTGTGCATTTTCTATTTTTCTAGCTTAATTTCTCAAGTTATATTGAAATGATTGAAGCTATTGTCTGGTTTTATAAACATGTTATGAGATTACAGCTAAAAACTTAGTTAAAATGATCAGGCTCTTTGTTCTATATGTTTTCTCTCTTATGGCAGGACCTGTGAGCATCTGCCATGATGATCCTCTTAAGACTAAATCTCTTCTGTATATAAATTGTGAAAGATGATGTTTTGTGTTGCAGAACTGGGTGCTGGAAAAGTTTTTCACCACTACAGCTTCAAGAAAATTTGCATTTCTGGCACAATATTGTAATAATTTGGAGAAGCTTTTAGAACTATGGTAATGGCTTTAAATAGCAAGTGACCTTCAACTGTTGTTATATAATCTTGAGATTTATTAGGATCATTATAGATAATGCAATTCCAGATGACCTCACTAAGCACATTTTCCCAACTATATTGACTAGATCATTTCCTTTAAAACAAAAAAGTATAATACTGGGGTGTTTTGCATTTAGCCCATCTTGTCCACATACCAGCAAGACAGTAGGAGGGGCAAAATCACGTTTAGAATCAAACCCCATACCTGCCAGAGATGCTCAGAGGACCCAAACAAACGTTGTGTGCACCAGGACCCAGAGACCCCACAGAGACTGAGACAGAACTGTGTTTGAGCATCTCCTGCAGACGTACGGGTCAGCAGTGGCCTGCCACAGGGACAGGGGCTCTGGGTGCCGCAGACCTGGGTATGGCATAAGCCGTCTTGGAGGAGGTCACCATTATCCCCACCACAGAGCCGCCAGAACTTACACAGGACTGGGAAATAGACTCTTGGAGGCCACAAACAAAACCTTGTGTGCACCAGGACCCAGGAGAAAGGAGCAGTGACCCCATAAGAGACTGACCCAGACTTGCCCATGAGTGTCCAGGAGTCGTTGGTGGAGGCATGGGTCGGTGGTGGTCTGCTGCAGGGTTGGGGGCTCTGTGTGCAGCAGTGCGTGTGTGGGACCTTTTGAAGGAGGTCACCATTATCTTCATTACCTCCACCATAGTTTGGCCTCAGATCAAATAACAGGGAGGGAACACAGTCCCGCCTATCAACAGAAAATTGGGTTAAAGATTCACTGAGCATGGCCCATCAGAACAAGACCCAGTTTCCCCCTCAATCAGTGTCTCCCATCAGGAAGCTTCCATAAGCCTCTTATCCTTCTCCATCAGAGGGCAGACAGAATGGAAATGACAATCACAGAAAACTAACCAATCTGATCACATGGACCACAGCCTTGTCTAACTCAGTGAAACTATGAGCCATGCCATGTAGGGTCAAGCAAGACTCACGGATCATGGTGGAGGGTTCTGACAAAACGTGATCCACTGGAGAAGGGAATGGCAAACCACTTCAGTATTCTTGCCTTGAGAACCCCATGAACAGTATGAAAAGGCAAAAAAGATAGGACACAAAGAGATGAACTCCCCAGGTTGGTAGGTGCCCAAAATGCTACTGGAGATCAGTGGAAAAATAACTCCAGAAAGAATGAAGAGATGGAGCCAAAGCAAAAGCAGTAGCCAGTTCTGGATGTGACTGGTGATAAAAGTAAAGTCCAATGCTGTAAAGAGCACTATTACATAGGAACCTGGAATGTTAGGTCCATGAATCAAGGCAAATTGGAAGTGGTCAAACATGAGATGGCAAGAGCGAACATCGATAATTTAGGAATCAGCGAACTAAAATGGAATGGACTGAGTGAATTTAACTCAGATGACCAATATATCTACTACTGTGGGCAGGAATCCCTTAGAAGAAATGGAGTACCCATCACAGTAAACAAGAGTCTGAAATGCAGTACTTAGATGCAGTCTCAAAAGCGACAGAATGATCTCAGTTCGTTTCCAAGGCAAACCATTCAGTATCACAGTAATCCAAGTCTATGCCCTGACAAGTAACACTGATGAAGTTGAATGGTTCTGTGAATACCTACAAGACCTTCTAGAACTAACCCAAAAAAGATGTCCTTTTCATTACAGGGGACTGGAGTGCAAAAGTAGGAGGCGAAGACATACCTGGAGTAACAGGCAAAATTGGCCTTGGAGTACAGAATGAAGGAGGGCAAAGGCTAATAGAGTTTTGCAAAGAGAACACACTGGTCATAGCAAACACCCTCCTCCAACAACACAAAAGAAGACTCTACACACGGACATCACCAGATAATAATACCAAAATCAGATTGATTATGTTATTTGCAGCCAAAGGTGGAGAAGCTCTATACAGTCAGCAAAAACAAAACTGGGAGCTGACTGTGGCTCAAATCATGAACTCCTTATTGCCAAATTCAGACTTAAATTGAAAAAAGTAGGGAAAACCACTAGACCATTCAGGTATGACCTAAATCAAATTCCTTACGATTATACAGTGGAAGTGAGAAATAGATTCAAGAGATTAGATCTGATAGATTGCCTGAAAAACTATGGACAGAGGTTCATGACATTGTACAGGAGACAGGAATCAGGACCATCCCCAAGAAAAAGAAATGCAAAAAAGCAAAATGGCTGTCTGAGGAGGCCTTACAAATAGCTGTGAAAAGACGAGAAGCAAAAAGCAAAGGATACCCAATTGAATGCAGAGGTCCAAAGAATAGCAAGGAGATATAAGAAAGTCTTCCTCAGCGATCAATGCAAAGAAATAGAGGAAAACAATAGAATGGGAAAGACTAGAGATCTCTTCAAGAAAATTAGAGATACCAAGGGAACATTTCATGCAAAGATGGGCTCGATAAAGGACAGAAATGGTATGGACCTAACAGAAGCAGAAAATATTAAGAAAAGGTGTCAAGAATACACAGAAGAACTGTACAAAAAAGATCTTCATGACCCAGATAATCATGATGGTGTGATCACTCACTAG
>NW_011492730.1:397626-398387 GCF_000754665.1 Bison bison bison
ACTCAACATTCAGAAAACTAAGATCATAACATCTGGTCCCATCACTTCATGGCAAATAGTTGGGGAAACAATGGAAACAGTGACAGATTTTATTTTGGGGAGCTCCAAAATCAACTGCAGTTGGTAACTGTAGCCATGAAATTAACAGATGCTTGCTCCTTGGAAGAAAAGTTGTGACCAACCTAGACAGCATATTCAAAAGCAGAGACATTACTTTGCCAACAAGGGTCAGTCTAGTCAAAGCCATGGTTTTTCCAGTAGTCATGTATGGATGTGAGAGTTGGACTGTTAAGAAAGCTAAGCACCAAAGAATTGATGCTTTTGAACTGTGGTGTTGGAGAAGACTCTTGAGAGTCCCGTGTATAGCAGGGAGAGCCAACCAGTCCATCCTAATGAAATCAGTCCTGAATTGGAAGGACTGATGCTGAAGCTGAAGTTCCAATATTTTGGCCACCTGATGCGAAGAGCTGACTCATTTGAAAAGACCGTAATGCTGGGAAAGATTGAATATGGGTGGAGAAGGGGAAGCCAGAGGATAAGATGGTTGGATGGGACATGAGTTTGAGTAAACTCCGGGAGTTGCTGATGGACAGGAAGGACTGGCGTGCTGCAGTCCATGGGGTCACAGAGAGTCTGACATGACTGAGCTGAACTGTCCACATATCTCCTGGAGAAAGAAATGGCAACCCACTCCAGTATTCTTGCCTGAATAATCCCATGGACAGCGGAGCCTGATGGGCTACAGTCCATAGGGTTGCAAA
>NW_011492730.1:398487-399198 GCF_000754665.1 Bison bison bison
AAAATATTAAGAAAAGGTGTCAAGAATACACAGAAGAACTGTACAAAAAAGATCTTCATGACCCAGATAATCATGATGGTGTGATCACTCACTAGAGCCAGACATCCTGGAATGTGAAGGCAAGTGGACCTTAGAAAGCATCACTACGAACAAAGCTAGTGGAGGTGATGGAATGCCAGTTGAGATTTCAGATTCTAAAAGATGATGCTGTGGAAGTGCTGCACTCAATATGTTAGCAAATTTGGAAAACTCAGCAGTGGCCACAGGACTGGAAAAGGTGAGTGTTCATTCCAATCCCAAAGAAAGGCAATGCCAAAGAATGCTCAAAGTACCACACAATTGCACTCATCTCACATGCTAGCAAAATAATGCTCAAAATTTTCCAAGCCAGGTTTCAGCAGTATGTGAACTGTGAACTTCCAGATTCAAACTGGATTTAGAAAAGGCAGAGGAACCAGAGATCAAATTGCCAACATCCTTTGGATCATCGAAAAAACAAGAGTTCCAGAAAAACATCTATTTCTGCTTTATTGACTACACCAAAGCCTTTGACTGTGTGGATGACAACAAATTGTGGAAAATTCTGAAAGAGATGGGAATACCAGACTACCTTACGTGCCTCCTGAGACCTCTGTATGCAGATCAGGAAGCAACAGTTAGAACTGGACATGGAACAACAGACTGGTTCCAAATCGGGAAAGGAATACGTCA
>NW_011492730.1:399298-442235 GCF_000754665.1 Bison bison bison
ATTGGAAGGACTGATGCTGAAGCTGAAGTTCCAATATTTTGGCCACCTGATGCGAAGAGCTGACTCATTTGAAAAGACCGTAATGCTGGGAAAGATTGAATATGGGTGGAGAAGGGGAAGCCAGAGGATAAGATGGTTGGATGGGACATGAGTTTGAGTAAACTCCGGGAGTTGCTGATGGACAGGAAGGACTGGCGTGCTGCAGTCCATGGGGTCACAGAGAGTCTGACATGACTGAGCTGAACTGTCCACATATCTCCTGGAGAAAGAAATGGCAACCCATTCCAGTATTCTTGCCTGAATAATCCCATGGACAGCGGAGCCTGATGGGCTACAGTCCATAGGGTTGCAAAGAGATGGACATGATTAAGTGACTGAGACACACACACATGTCCAGTTATCAGAAACACCCAATAATGCTATACTTCAGATCAGTGCATAGAAGGCTACAACTATTTTAGTGCAGAATTGTACACTAAGTCCCTAAACTAAAGGGTTTCAAAACATGAATCAGTTCTTGGAATTTTTCTATAATTTAGGAAATGTGAGGAAGACTGAATTAGGTCAGTTTTCCTTCCTAAAGAATTAATTATTTTAGTTCTGTGTAGACATGTCTCACTCAGTTGGAGAGAAGAAAGTTAAGTTTTATTAAGTGTTAGTCAAAAGAAAGCAATGTTTATAAAACAGCTGTTAAAGAAAAAATACACAAATTATGTATGTGATCTATACAGTTGTAAAAGAAAACGGTAACATTCTAGATGTATTCTATTCCCTTGATATTCTTTGTCACTCCGGTCTTGAATTATGTCCTTTTATTTTGCCTCCTATTAGCTTCTCCATAGTAGACATTACATTTTTTTTCCAGTAACTGTTTGTGTAGATTTACCCACATATTTGCCACTTTCCTATCCCACATTATTCTTACATCTCAGATTCCATCTGGCAGCATTTTTCTTCTGCCTAAAATGTATCTTTTTAAATTACTTTTAGAGAGTAGCCACTGGCACTACATCTTCTTTAATTTTTATTTCATATGAATAAGTACCTAATTCTGTTTTGTTCTTGAAAGATATTTTCACTGATTATACAGTTCTAGGTTGAGCGTGTGTTCTTGTAGCCCCTTAAATATACAGTTCAACTAACTTTTGGCTGTCACTGTCATTTCTGAGAAATCAGCTGTTTATAGTCAATCCTCTAATGACAGACACCTTCTCTTTTCACTTTTCAAATTGTGTCTTACTCTGCAGTTCCACCCTGTGTGTAATTGTTATTTTTTTTTTATCATGCTAGGAATTTTTGTACCTTCTCAAAGGTACTCACTGTAAGAGTCAAAAACAGACATGGGCTCTGTATCATGAAGCTTGTGAAGAAATGAGAGAAAATGAAATAAATACTAGAAACAAACCTGGTTTTGGGTATATTGAATATGATGCATCTTGAAAGTTTTTAAGTGGAGGTACAAAGTGGATTATATATATATGTATGTGTGTGTGTGTGTATGTGTGTGTATGCATATATAAACTCAGAGAAATTTGGATTGAACATGTTAAGTTTGGACATTGTATAGATAAAGGAAGAAAATATCATAGATGATTGAGAGCTTAAAATCATTGTGTAGAGTGAGAAGAGATGAAGTCTTAGGATAGATCTTGAGAAATTCCACTATTCACTTGCCAAGGAAATGGGGAATGAAGACTGAGAGGAAGTAACAAGGAATTAGGGAGAAAACAGGAATAGTCTGTGTTCGCAGATTATAGTACACTGTTTAACTAAGATGGCCCTGAAATCAGACTACAGTGGTTTGAGGAGTAAGGGAGAGCAAGAAAGTGGAGGCATGATGTCTTACGCAAGGCAGTGTAGGCTAAAGTATGAGGCAATAAAAAGCAATTTCGATGAGCACAAGATGACAAAGGTTGATTCGGTGCTCAACTGTTAATCCACTATGGGTTAATGTCAACTCTGCTGATGTCTTGAATCACTTAGAACTAGTAGTAAGTGGTAGCTATTATCAGGGACATTGTTGGTCTCATAGTGGGGAAAACAAAGAAAGTAACAGGACCATGCAATTGTTGTAGAAGCTTCTTCTTGAAAGTGTCACCTATCACATTCACATAAAAATGAAAGGAAAAGTGAAAGTGTTAGTTGCTCAGTTGTGTCCAGCTCTTTATGACCCCATGACTATAGCCTGCCAGACTCCTCCATCCATAGGATTTTTCAGGCAAAAATACTGGAGTGGATTGCCATTTCCTTCTCCAGGGGATCTTCCCAATCTAGGGATTGAACCCAGGTCTCCGGCATTGCAGGCAGACTCTACCATGTGAGCCACCAGGGAAGCCCCATGTTCACATCTAATTTCATTAACTAAAGAAAGTCACATGGCCAGACTTAATGTGAATGGGGAGGGAATATTTTCATTAAATATGTAATCTAATATGGTTAAAATCTCATGTGTATCGAATTTTTTTCCACTATTTTTAAGTGAGGACAGTGGGAAATGAGAGACCATATGACTGAGAGGTTTTTTATGCGAGATAATTAATAGTGCTTAATTGCCATGTGAATGAATCTAGCTGTAAGAGAATTATTGACTGTATTGGGAAAACAGGGTCTGGTTGGTATTTTGAGGTTTCTAAGAAACAGGATCCAATTTATGAAGGGTGGCCCTGGCCCTAGATAGGAAAAGTTTCTCCCTCAGTAATGAAACAAAATTTTAAAAAGGGATAAGAACTCCTCTAAATAGATTTGTAGGTTTTTTAGAGCGTGCTAGATAGAATCCCAATATATATGAGATTTTCTCTTTGCTTTGTGAAGTAGAATACAAGAAATATACAAAGACAATGGGGGAAATTAAGGAAGGTGTCCTACATCTAGGAAAGTGGAGAAGTTTTGAAATACTGTGGAGAAGACTAGAAAGAATGGAACAAAAGATATACTCAAATTGCTAAATGGTCCTGAGAATAAATTTGATTTTTCTGATTATAAATTTACAGTGTCATCATCTACCCTCTTGTTTTTTTTCTCTTGCTATATTTGCTCAGGTGCAGGAAGAATAAGGCAGTTGAATTGTATTCATCCAGTTGGGGTCTTGCCAGATGGAAGTGAAGAAATAAGAAGGGCAAAGGATATTAAGTTCTTGGCAAGAGTGTAATTGAAATTATGACCCATGAAATCTAAGCTGAAAAGAGTGCAGCCGAAATACGAAAGATCTGATGCACTGAGATGAAGGCAGATCAAACTGGAGATTGATGATGAGGGAACAGTAGATGTTATCCAACATATAAACTCAGAGAAGAGGTATAGGAAGTGAGTGGCTTACAGTCAGTCATTTGGGATTTGAGGAGTTTAGGGTGGTGACAAGTTTTAGAATGTGAAGAAGTGGGTGGATTAGGAGACTATGAAGTTGGATGGTTTACTCACTGTGTTCTGAAGACATAGGAGAGAGCCTGTGTGCTGCTGACAATAGCTTTGGTGAATAAAGAGTGATCTGGTTATCTTTAGCTTCTGGTGACAAGAAGAGAGACTTACTGGACTTCCAGAATATCATACTTTTCAATGAATAGTTCTTTTTCCCCAAGAAACTTGGAGGAGTAATTGTAGATAGAAACAGAGAACAAAAAAAAATCTAATCTTCAGAAAAAGCACTTGACAAAATCCAACACCGGTTCATGATAAAGAAAACTATCAGCAAGCTAGGAATATAGAGAAATTCTTCAACTTGATAAGAACCTCTACAAACTTCCCATAGCTAACATTATACTTAATGGTGAGAAACTAGAAGCTTTTATCCTTAAAACTGAGACCAAGCCAGTAATCTCCACCACTCCTACTCATTACTGTACTGGAAGTCCCTGCTAATGAAATAAGACTAAAAAGGGAATAAAATTCATACAAACTGAGGAAGATGAAATAAAATTCATACACATCGAGAAAGAGGAAATAAAGCTGTCTCTTCACAGATGACATGATTGTCTACGTAGAAAATCACAAAAAGAATTGACAAAAGCACTAGTGGAACTAATAAGCAATTATATCAAGGTTACAAGATATAATATTAATGTACAAAAGTCATATTTTTAATATACCAGCAATGAACAGTTGGAATTTGAAACTTAAAATACAGTAGCATTTAAATTAGCACCAGAACACTTAAAATACTTAGATATAAATCTAAAAACCATGTTCAGAATTTGTATGAGGAAAACTATAAACTCTGATGAAAGAAATCAAAGGTCTAAATAGATGGGTATCCCATGTCCATGGATAGGAAGAGTCTCTATGGTTAAGACTCCTTTCCTTTCTAATTTGGTCAGGCAATTTAACAGAATCCAAATAAATTCCCAGCAAGTTTTTTGGGGGCTATCTACCAACTGATTCTAAAGTATGCATGGAAAGGCAAAAGGTCAAGAATAGCCAATATGATACTAAAGAAAAAGAACAAAGCCAGAGAACTGACAAATTAATACTGCTTGACTTCAAAACTTAATATAAAGCTATGGTAAGTGAGATGGCATAGTGGTGGTAAAAGAATAGAAATAATACATCAATGGAATAAAATAGAGAGTCCAGAAATAGATTTATCCATTTATAATCAACTGACATTTTACAAGAGAGAAAAAGCAGTTCGATGGAGGCAGAATTGACTTTTCAACAAATGGTATCTTAACAATTGGACATGCATATACAAAAATAATAATCTATACAGACCTTACACTTTTCACAAAAAAATAAGTAAAAATGGATCATAGACAAAAATGTAAATCACAAAACTACAATACTTCTAGAAATTAACAAGAGAGTAAGCTAGGTGACCTTGGGTTTGATGATGATTTTTTAGATGTAGTACCAAAAGCACCATCTATGGAAGAAAATATTAAGTTGGGATTTACTAAAATGAAAAACATCTGCTCTGTTGAAGACATTGTCAAGAGAAGAAAAGCCACAGACTGAGGGAAAATATTTGCAAAAGATGTATCTAATAAAGGACTATTATACAAAATATACAAAGAACTCTTAAAACCCACACAATCTGAATTTAAAAATGAGCAAACGACTAGAACAGATACTGCAGGAAAGAATATATACAGATGGCAAATAATCATATAAAAAGATGCTCCATGTCTTGTATCATGCTTTGTTTTTATTTAGTCACTAAGTGTATCCGATTCTTTGTGACCTGTAGACTGTAGCCCGCCAGGCTCCTCTGTCCATGGAATTCTCCAGGAAGGAATATTGGAGTGAGTTGCCATTTCCTTCTCCAGGGGATTTTCCCAGACCCAGGCATTGAACCCATGTCTCCTGCATTTAGAGCTGGGTTCTTCCACTGAGCCACCAGGGTAACCCATCATCATCCCTTAGGGAAATGCAAATTAAAACAGTTACCACTACATCTTAGAATGGCCAAAATTCAGAACACAGGCAACACCAACTGCTGGTGAGGATATGGATTAATATGAACAACATTCATTGCTAGTAGGAATGCAAAACAGTATATGGGCAGTTTTTTAATAAAAAATATATTTTTAGCATATGATCCAGTAATTGTGCTCCCAAATGAGTAGAAAACCAACATCCACACAAAAACGTGCCCACAGATGTTTATAGCAGCTTGTTCACAATGGCCAAAACTTGGAAGTAACCAAGATATCCTTGAGTAGTGAACGCATAAATAATAGAATATCAGGCAATAAAATAATATTCACTGCTGAAAATATGATCTATTAAGCCATGAAAAGACACAGAGTAACATTAATTGCATATTATTAAGTAAAAGAAGCCAGACTGAAAAGATGGCATGCTATATAATTTCAATTATAGTTGGCCCTTGAACAAAGCAGGGCTTAGGGTTGCTGACCTTCTTTGCAATAAAAAATCTGAGTATAACTTACAGTTAGTCCTTCATATATATGATTCTTCCCCCGACTCTGCAGTTCCACATCCATGGATCCACCCAATAGCAGATCATGTAGTGGTGTAGTATTTACTATTGAAAAAAACATGGTTATAAGACAACCTATGCAGTTCAAGATCTGCTGTTGAAAAAAGCAAGAGAGTTCTAGAAAAATATCTGCTTCATTGACTACACTAAAGCCTTTGATTGTGGATCACAACAAACTGGAAAATTCTTAAAGTGATGGGAATACCAGGCCACCTTACCTGCCTCCTGAGAAATCCGTATGCAGGTCAAGAAACAACAGTTAGAACTGGACATGGAACAATGGACTGGTTCCAGATTGGGAAAGGAGTACATCAAGGCTCTATATTGTCACTCTGCTTATTTAACTTATATGCAGAACACATGATGCGAAATGCCGGGCTGGATGAAACACAAGCTAGAATCAAGATTGCTGGGAGATATACCAGTAACCTCAGATATGCAGATAGCACCACCCTTGTGGCAGAAAGCAAAGAGGAACTAGAGAGCCTCTTGATGAAAGTGAAAGAGGAGAGTGAAAAAGCTGGCTTAAAATTCAGCATTCAGAAAACAAAGATCATGGCATCCGGTCCCATCACTTCATGGCAAATAGATGGGGAAACAAAGGAAACAGTGACAGACTTTGTTTTCTTGGGCTCCAAAATCACTGCAGATGGTGACTGCAGCCATGAAATTAAAAGTTGCTTGCTCCTTGGAAGAAAAGCTTTGACCAACCTAGACAGCATATTAAAATTCAGAGACATTACTTTGCCAACAAAGGTCCATCTAGTCAAGGCTATGGTTTTTCCAGTAGTCATGTATGGATGTAAGATTTGGACTATAAAGAAAGCTGAGTGCCAAGAATTGATGCTTTTGAACTGTGTTGTTGGAGAAGACTCTTGAGAGTCCCTTGAACTGCCAGGAGATACAACCAATAAATCCTAAAGGAAATCAGTCTTGAATATTCATTGGAAGGAGTGATGCTGAAGCTCCAATACTTTGGCCACCTGATGCGAAGAACTGACTCATTGGAAAAGACCCTGATGCTGGGAAAGATTGAAGGTGGGAAGAGAAGGGGATGACAGAGGCTGAGATGGTTGCATGGCATCACTGACTCAGATGGACATGAGTTTGAGCAAGCTCCAGGAGTTACTGATGGACAGGGAAGCCCGGTGTGTGCTGTAGTCCATAGAGTTGCAAAGAGTCAGACATGACTGAGCAACTGAACTAATGCAATTCAAACCCATGTGGTACAAAGGCCAACTATAAATGATGCTCTGAAGAAGGTAAAACTATGGAGACAGTTAAAAGGTCACTGGTTGCTAGGAATTCGTGGAGAGTGAAGGAGGAATGAGTAAGACAGCGCACAGACAATGTTTGGGGCACTGGAACTATTCTGCAAGATACTGTGATGGTGGATGCATGTCATAGACATGTGAAAACCCACAGACTGTAAAACATAAAGAATGAACCTTAATGCAAGCTATAGACGTTGGTGATTAATAACATGTCAGTGTTGGTTCATCAATTGTAACAAATGGACCATGCTAATGGGAGATGTTAATTATAGGGGAAACCGTGGAGGATGAGAAGGGGACTTTGTATACTTTCTGTTGAATTTTTCTATAAACCTTGAACTGCTCCAACAATAGTGTATCAACATGAAAAATCAATACTAATCCAATTCCTTAACCCACCGTTTGGAAGAATCAGATAGCTATTACCTCTCTTAAGTGTTTTGTACTTGTCTCAAAAACCAAATCTTCCAATGATAGAGGCAAGGTACACAAGCAAAACTCATTCATTTTATTCAGTGTATATTAAGCTATGATATATTTCTTAATGCTCAGCAAAATAAACGTGAATGTGTCTAGAGATGTTTGTGTATGACATGGCATGTGTCTCTCCTAAGTATTTGAAATACTCCTTAAACAGTTCATGAGTATGGATAAAAGATAATAAGGAAGAAAAGTAAAGAGAAAGAACAGCTAACTTACTATCAGTTGGTAAGAGGCAGTGAATGTGCGGAAGCAGCATGTTGTAAAGTTGCTCCAGGCATATTCCTTTTTGTTTCTCCTTTGGTATAAACCCTGACTCGGTCCAGTGAATTCCCAATGTCCTTCCTCCTTCCAAAACCAATTCCTACTCACATGCTTGGCGAAGAAAAGCCACACTGACCTGCAGAGAGGCTGCCCTGCCAGCAACGTGATGTTTTACCTTTGCTGTGGAAACTGCATTAGAGCTTGTTTTAAAAACATATCAAGCCATTATTTGTGTGTTTAATACCTGCCAACATCCTTGGCAGAGAAAGGATGCTCTAGATTAGAGCTGAGCCTCATCACTTTTGGCCAGTAAGTGAGCCAATCTGTTTTAATGATGGGGCGGGGCAGGAAAATGTGCCTTTTACTTGCCACGTAGAACCAGAAATACTGACAAGTAGCAGAATGGTGGCTTTATTTCCAAGAGTATTTACTTTGCAGGCTTATTTGGTCAGTCAGTTTAATAAAAGCACGCAGTGTAGCTGGCAGAAACCTGGGTCTTATGAATGTACAAAAAATGAGACTCTGTGTACCCTTTCAGTATCTGTTCATATGTTCAGTCTTTCTCTCGACAGTCCTAGAAGTTGTGTGAATTTTTCTCTGAATATTGACATAGATCATTGTTAGTAGCATAAATGCTACATAAAATAGCGTTTTGTCCTACCTAGGCTTTGTTTTGGAGAAGGAAATGGCAACCCACTCCAGTGTTCTTGCCTGGAGAATCCCATGGACGGAGAAGCCTGGTAGGCTGCAGTCCATGGGGTCGCACAGAGTCAGACATGACTGAAGCGATTTAGCAGCAGCAGCAGCCTTTGTTTTAAGATATTTTATCATGATCTCTCTCAGTTGGTGTACATCTAGATAATATCCTTGTTTTTCATAATATTTAAGCTTTTTAAAATCAGGGGTGCTAATTAAATGTATACAATAAAAATAATTTTTATATATGGCAGAGTTTTTATGTATTTTAGAAGAGTTTATCATATTCTCTGTTAGGTATAATAGGATATGAATAGCACAAAATTATTTTGCATCTTACATAAATGGTGTGTGTGTGTGTTCAATCACTCAGTCATGTCCAACTCTTTGTGACCTATGAACTGTAGCCTTCCAGGTTCCTCTCTCCATGGAATTTTCCAGGCAAGAACACTGGAGTGGGTTGCCATTTCCTTCTCTAGAGGATCTTCCCAACCTAGGGATTGAACCCCTGTCTCCTACATTGGCAGACGGTTCTTTACCACCACGCCACCTGAGAAGTCCACATAAAAGGTGGCTGGTGCAAAATACAATGAAATAAAGAGAATGATAAGAATGCATCTGATATTATAGTAAAATAAATCACAGCTTTCCTGATAAATTAGCCTGAATTTTCCACTTCTCTTTCCTTAACTGTTTGTAAGTCTAAAGTGTTTATTTTATTGTGCATTTCCTTATCAGAAGAAAGACACTATCAATAATTGCATTATAATCCTAACAATTAAAGTAAAAATTCTGGCATGTGTATGTTTTGTTCTGTTGGGGTTCCTTCCCTGAATGAACCAGATAATTAATCATATTCTCCAGAGTGGAAAATTGGCCTGATTAGACCAAGGTCAAAATGCAGTTCACCGCTAAGGTTAATTAATTCCAGTCCTGGCTAAATTAATAACTAGTTTAGCCATCCAGTGGTCAACATGCATGAGATCGTGATTTGCATTTGTATTAGGTGGATTCAGGGTAGGAAGGTATATAGGGCTTTTCTCTACTCATTGCACGCTATGAATCAATGCTGAATTTATCACAGATGGCATTGAAATTAGAAATGTGTGTTTGCACACTCTGCTTCCACCTGTTACTGAACCAAAGTCAGGTCTGCTTGCTCATGTGCAGTAAAGCCAATCTACTGACACCTGGCTGTGGGGAAGGAAAATACAGTGTTGACTGCAGGGCACCAAGCAAGGAGAAGGGGCAGCTCATGTTGAAAAGACCCAAATTCTTAGATGACTTTCTGGGAAGAGGTTTTGAATGCAGTGTTAGGGAGGGGGCTGCTGGGTGTGTGATCAGCTCATGGACAATTCTGGATTGATTGGCATCATGATGAAGTTTCAAGGTCATCAGCCTCTAGTTTCAACCAGTCTAGGGTCTGTGTTCTGTGGTCAGCAGTTTTCATCTGGTGGCAGTCTGCTTCCTGTAAAAACAACTTAGGAGTGTGTGTCAGGTCTTCATGGCTTCAGGGAACTGGTAGCTTGGTCATTCTGCTATGTGGCTGGTTTATAGTCTATGAATTGTTACCAGCCTCCTGCTGCTGCTGCTGCTAAGTTGCTTCAGTCGTGTCCGACTCTGTGTGATCCCATAGACGGCAGCCCACCAGGCTCCCCCGTCCCTGGGATTCTCCAGGCAAGAACACTGGAGTGGGTTGCCATTTAATTGTTACCAGCCTCCTAGCCAACAGCTGTTCTTTGTTTCTACATCTTCTCATTTCCTAGTCATTAACTTTTTTAATTTTTTAATTGGAATGTAATTTCCTTAGAATGTTGTGTTCATCTCTGGTGTACAACAGCATGAATCAGCTATGCGTATACATATATCTGCCCCCTTGTGAGCCTCCCTCCTACCCTTCTAAGTCATTACAGAGCATTGCGCTGAGCTCCCTGTGCTATATAGCAGCTTCCCACTAGCTATCTGTTTTACACATTGTAGTGTGTATGTGGGACTTCCGTGGAAGCTCAGTCCATAAAGAATCTGCCTGCAATGCAGAAGACTGGGTTCAATTCCTGGGTTGCGAAGATCCCCTGGAGAAAGAAATGGCAACCCTCTCCAGTATTCTTTCTTGGGAAATCCAAGAAAGGACAGAGGAGCCTGGCAGGCTATAGACCATGGGGTCGCAAAGAGTTTGGACATGACTGAGTGACTGCACCACCAGCACAAGCGTATATATGTCAGTGCTACTCTCTCAACTCATCCTGCCCTCTCTTTCTCCACTGTGTCTGCGAGTCCATTCTCGACATCTCCCTCTATCCCTGTCCTGAAGATAGGTTCATCTCTACCATTTTCCCAAATTCCATATATCTGCTTTGATATGCAGTATTTGTTTTTCTCGTTCTGACGTACTTCAGTCTGTGTAACAGGCTCTAGGGTCACCCATATCACTGCAGTTGACCCAATTTCATTCGTGTTTATGGTTGAACAATATTCCATTGTGTATGCATACCACATCCTCCTTACCCGTTCATCTGTAGATGGACACTTAGGTTGCTTCCATGTCCCGGCTATTGTAAGCAGTGCTGCCGTGAACTTTGGGGTACATGTATCTTTTTTGAGTTATGGTTTTCTCAGGGTATATGCCCAGTGGTGGGCTTGCTGGGTTATATGGTAGTTTTATGGAGGGGGCAGTTTTTTTTCTTCTTTCCTCGGATTTTTGTCACCTGAGGACAGTTACTGTTCTTTACTTCTCTTCCCACTATTGGGCAGCTTAATCACCATCCACAGCTATGTTGAGGTCTATAGGATCTTCCTCCTCTCTGCCTATGGTAACCGCCATTTTACCTGCCACCTGAGGGCACGCCCGAATAGTTACCTGTTTTCACAACTCTCACCATCCCTCGCTCCCTTCTTCTCTCTTTCTCTGTCTTTCCCACTTCTGTTTCTCTCTCTCTCTTTCTCTGTCCCCCACCCCCACCCAGTTGGTCCTGGTGAGCAAGGGGACCATCTTCATTATTTGGAGTTTAACGTTTGTGGAAATCAACATGTTTTCTCTTATTATCCCATTCCTCCTAAATTCCAATACTGTATTATGTTACTGGTGTGATGGAAACGGGCCCAAATGTGCTCCCAGCTCCACCTGTGACTAAGACCCCAGCATTTAGTCAGTCAGGCTGAGGAAACACTGTTTTTGCATTGGTTCAAAATGTGTTTCCATGAACGTAAAGGAAAACAAACTATGATTCCATATGCTCTTTTCTATGATTTCATGCAAATATATGGTATTTCAGGTACACCGTGTCTCAACTTTGCTCGTCTCAGTTGGCTTAGAGACTTAATTATAATTTGTAATATTTTTCCATGAAAATTAGGTTCTCTGTTCCAAACACACAATTTATAAGTGAACTTTCAATCACAGCAGTGCAGGTGGAGACAGCCTGTACAGGAAATCGTAGTGGCAGAGATCGCTTGTTTTAGAATGCTTGCTTTAGGTCATTGTGAAAGCAAGTCCACTGTGAAGGGAAAAGGGCAACATAGTGCTTTTGCAACCTATTGGCCCAAACCCCCTAAGTTCCAGGCACCTACATCTCAATAGGTCGAGAAATTAACTCTCTGCACTCCCTAGCCCACTGCGTTCCTCTGACATCTTCCAGTTGAGGTACCACCTTCCTCCCAGTCATCTTCACTAAGAACTCTGCATGGTCCTCTTGGTTCTGCCCCTCCAGATCTTCTGAAATAGGTGACTTCCCTCCACTTTCCCACAACTACAGTTTGAATTCAGTCACTACACAGCTTCCTTCTCTTGACCCTTTATGCTGATCTTTCACACTCTATGAGTTACCTTTTTTAATCAAGCAAAGTTTTAATCAGGTCAATTTCTTGCTTAGAAATTAGCAATCGGATGTGATTTCTCCTATTCTGGGCTTCCCTGGTGGCTCAGATGGTAAAGAATCTCCCTACAATGGAGATTCTTGATCCCTAGGTTGGGAAAATCCCCTGGAGAAGGGAATGGCTACCCACTCCAGTATTCTGGCCTGGAGAATTCCATTCAGAGCAGCTACAGTCCATGGGGGTTGCAAAGAGTCAGACACTACTAAGCGACTAACACTTTCACTTTATCCTGTTCTAAGACATCACTCATCTTTTTCAGAATTTTCCACAGTTTATTGTGATCCACATGGTCAAAGGCTTTGGCATAGTCAATAAAGCAGAAATAGATGTTTTTTTGAAAGTCTTTTGCTTTTTCAATGATCCAGCAGATGTTGGCAGTTTGATCTGTTTCCTCTGCCTTTTCTAAAACCAGATTGAACATGAAAGGGATGGGAATACCAGACCACCTGACCTGCCTCTTGAGAAACCTGTATGCAGGTCAGGAAGCAACAGTTAGAACTGGATATGGAGCAACAGACTGGTTCCAAATAGGAAAAGGAGTACATCAAGGCTGTATATTGTCACCCTGCTTATTTAACTTATATGCAGAGTACATCATGAGAAACGCTGGGCTGGAAGAAGCACAGGCTGGAATCAAGATTGCTGGGAGAAATATCAATAACCTCAGATATGCAGATGACATCACCCTTATGGCAGAAAGTGAAGAAGAACTAAAGAGCCTCTTGATGAAAGTGAAAGAGGAGAATGAAATAGTTGGCTTAAAGCTCCACATTCAGAAAACTAAGATCATGGCATCCAGTCCCATCACTTCATGGGATATAGATGTGGAAACAGTGGCTGACTTTATTTTTCTGGGCTCCAAAATCATTGCAGATGGTGATTGCAGCCATGAAATTAAAAGACACTTACTCCTTGGAAAGAAAGTTAAAAAGCAGAGACATTATTTTGCCAACAAAAGTTCGTCTAGTCACAGCTATGGTTCTTCCAGTACTCATGTATGGATGTGAGAATTGGACTATAAAGAAAGCTGAGCACCGAAGAATTGATGCTTTTGAACTGTGGTGTTGGAGAAGACTCTTGAGAGTCCCTTGGACTGCAAGGAGATCCAACCAGTCCATCCTAAAGGAGATCAGTCCTGGTTGTTCATTGGAAGGACTCATGTTGAAGCTGAAACTCTAATACTTTGGCCACCTGATGTGAAGAGCTGACTCATTGGAAAAGACCCTGATGCTAGGAAAGATTGAGGGCAGGAGGAGAAGGGGACGACAGGATGAGATGGTTGGATGGCATCACCAACTCAATGGACATGAGTTTGGATGAACTCCAGGAGTTGGTGATGGACAGGGAAGCCTGGTGTGCTGAGGTTCATGGGGCCGCCAAGAGTCAGACACAACTGAGCAATTGAACTGAAAACATCACTGTCCAATAGAACTTTCAGTGATAAACCTTCTGTATCCTTCTGTCTAATATGGTAGCCGCTAGTTACACATTGCGATTGAGCATTTGAAATGTGACTAGGTCAACTAAGGAGTTGAAATGTTGCTTGGGTTTATTTTAATTTAAATTTAAAGAGCCATAGGTAGACAGTGGCTGTCATATTGGAGAATGATGAAGGGACAAAATCCAGAATTATTGGCATGGTGTGTAAGATCCTTCCTGGACTACCCACAGCTTTCCTATCTCTGTCTCACCCACTCGGTACATACGCTGTAGACTCACATGGTTTCTTATCTCCTGCGAGCTCAAAAAGGACCTCATGTTCTGACTTGTTCTGTGTGTGCCTTGATTTGTGTGTGTGTTTATCTGGTACATTCTTTCTCTTAACCTCCCGTGAAGTGAAAGTCGCTCAGTCGTGTCTGACTCTTTGCGACCCCATGGACTGTATCCATGGAATTCTCCAGGCCAGAATACTGGAGTGGGTAGCCTTTCCCTTTTCCAGGAGATCTTCCCAACCCAGGAATCGAACTGGGGTCACCTGCATTGCAGGTGGATTCTTTACCAACTGAGCTATGAGGGAAGCCCACGTGAGCACCTATAAGCCCTGAAAGAATGCTTAAATGTGACTTCTGAAAAGTCTTCTTCCACCTCCTCAGGCATCCACTGACTTCTTTTTTCAGGGCTCCCATAAAAATACGTATATCCCTTAATAAAGCATCAACTACTGAACGGCAGTTATTTATTTCCTTAGCTGTTATCCTAAATTTAATTTTCTGCTTAAGCAGTCAATTAGAAAGTCAGTTTCAAAATTATTACTTATGATAGATACTAACTATATTGAAAGGGAAAAAAGATTCGAGCTAAATTTCAAATGAATTGTGAAAAGGAACAATGAAAATAAAGTGGGAAGAGGAGCACCCCAGTGATCACCACTGCCTACTCGGTGCATTGAAGTCTTTTGGAGGAATTTAAGGGAATGAGTTGACTTTGACCTTCATAGAACATCTAACATTTTCCTTTACAATTCCAAACTGAATTTTTTTTGCTTCTTCCTTTGTCTGTATTTCAGATGTGTTCCTGCTTGATGTCAAATCTCTAAAAGCTAATTAAATGATAGATTTTTTTTAATTGAGTACACCATATATCTTTCAAGGTTAAGCAAGAATAAAACACTTTGCCTGGATTTGCCATCGTGAAATTGTTGGGTGGGGGGAGGTGGGTAGTGGAAGGAAGGATATTTTTAAAGTGATGCACTCCAGTAGAGGAAAAAAAAAATCCTGTCAGTTAAAACGACTAGATACGGCCAGTCTTATAAATGTTTTATAATCATTGTAAAAACTCAAAGTGAATTAATGATATTTTCAAAATTTCCTGGGAGAATGACTTCTTTTCTCATTGAATTATCTTGGCAACATTCCCACCTTTTGAGCTCACTGGAGGGTGAAGAGAATAGCATTCTTCTTGTCCTGATTTTATGGAAAGCAAAGCAATCTGCTGTGTTTCTGAGGATGCTGTTATTACCATTTAAAATAAATGATGATTTAAAAGAATCTGTTCCTTGGTACCTATTCAGGCCATTCTAATTTCATTGACACTATTATGTACAGACAGTTGAAAGAATTATGGCTATTAAGCAGAGTTTAATATTATAGAAAGTGAATACATAATGACTGTATTTCTGTTACTTCCTGTTTTTATTATGAAGAGTTCTATAGTCAACCAAATTTGAAATTAGGAACCATTTCTGGACTGACAGTCAAGTCTAGAAATGGTTGTAATCTTAAATCTCTTGATTTTATGGGAATGGTATCAAGAATGAATGCTGAGGAAGAATTTAAGTGTTAACCCAGCTTTCTCCTCTTTTATTCCTTTTTGACCTCTTCCAATTCTGTGAAAGCACCTTGCTTTCTGCTCCAAAGCGCCCTTTGTAGACATGTATGTATCACTGAACGTACCAGGATATGTGGTAATTAGATGTGTATATTTCTGCATCCTCACTGGCCTATGAACTTCTTTAAGAAGAGTATCATGTACAATTAGTCACCAGTACATTCTCAAGAGCCTTACACACAGCCTTAATTTAGGCAGAGACTCATATTTTGTGTTGGGGAGGAAGAACAGGAAGAAGAGAGGAAGGATAGGATTATTTTCTGGGCACCGTGAATGATGAAAATATTCCTATTAAATTACATGAGACCTAAAAGTTTTAAAGTGTGTTAAAGTAGAAGCCTTTAAAACCCATGGCAAAACCAATGTATATTTTAGCAGATTAATTAATAATCACTTCTATATTAAAGATCTGAAAATGGAACTAGATTCTACCTGTTCCTAAAGTATTTCCCTAAGACAAATCTGAGCCCTTTGAAAATGTTTAATATTTATGCAAAAATACTATAACAATTTGAATGAGAAAACTAACTCAAAACAGAGACAACCGATAAACAGAAAACCTGTGGGAAGTTACTCAATGTTTAATTAAGAAATGAAGTTAGGGTTAATTTCTCATCCATTAAAAAAAGCTCACAATTAAAGTGAAACCAATCAACTTTGCTAACTAGAGTCCAAGCTGGTTTTAGAAAAGTCAGAGGAACCAGAGATCAAATTGCCAACATCCACTGGATCATGGAAAAAGCAAGAGAGTTCCAGAAAAACATCTATTTATGCTTTATTAACTATGCCAAAGCCTTTGACTGTGTGGATCACAATAAACTGTGGAAAATTCTGAAAGAGATGGGAATACCAGACCACCTGACCTGCCTCTTGAGAAACCTATATGCAGGTCAGGAAGCAAAAGTTAGAACTGGACATGGAACAACAGACTGGTTCCAAATAGGAAAAGGAGTACATCAAGGCTGTATATTGTCACCCTGCTTATTTAACTTATATGCAGAGTACATCATGAGAAGCGCTGGACTGGAAGAAACACAAGCTGGAATCAAGATTGCGGGGAGAAATATCAATCACCTCAGATATGCAGATGACACCACCCTTATGGCAGAAAGTGAAGAGGAACTCAAAAGCCTCTTGATAAAAGTGAAAGTGGAGAGTGAAAAAGTTGGCTTAAAGCTCAACATTCAGAAAAAGAAGATCATGGCATCCGGTCCCATCACTTCATGGGAAATAGATGGGGAAACAGTGTCAGACTTTATTTTTTGGGCTCCAAAATCACTGCAGATGGTGACTGCAGCCATGAAATTAAAAGACGCTTACTCCTTGGAAGGAAAGTTATGACCAACCTAGATAGCATATTCAAAAGCAGGGACATTACTTTGCCAACAAAGGTCCGTCTAGTCAAGGCTATGGTTTTTCCAGTGGTCATGTATGGATGTGAGAGTTGAACTGTGAAGAAGGTTGAGTGCCGAAGAATTGATGCTTTTGAACTATGGTGTTGGAGAAGACTCTTGAGAGTCCCTTGGACTGGAAGGAGATCCAACCAGTCCATTTCGAAGGAGATCAGCCCTGGGATTTCTTTGGAAGGAATGATGCTAAAGCTGAAACTGCAGTACTTTGGCCACCTCATGCGAAGAGTTGACTCATTGGAAAAGACTCTGATGCTGGGAGGGATTGAGGGCAGGAGGAGAAGGGGACGACAGAGGATGAGATGGCTGGATGGCATCACTGACTCGATGGACGTGAGTCTGGGTGAACTCCGGGAGTTGGTGATGGACAGGGAGGCCTGGCGTGCTGCAATTCATGGGGTCGCAAAGAGTCAGACATGACCGAGCGACTGAACTGAACTGATACAGATACAAGTATATTTGTGATACAAAAGTCATAATAAAATGAGTAGCCATTGACATCCTAAACTTGTTTCTTTTTTTTTTTTTTTAAACTTCTAAACTTGTTTCTTAAATTCTGTCTAAATATTTCAAAATACATGAATGTTCTGTTGGGTTGCCCAAAAGTTCATTTGGGGTTTTCTGATCTTACAGAAAAACCCAAATGAACTTTCTGGCCAATCCAATAGTTTTTAGGAAACGATAGGGGAAATTACATGTAAGGTACAGTATTCATTTAAGAAACTATTGAGCACCCCTTAAAGGTGACCTTTAACAAAGTCTGCATACCACTAAGTAAATACTTGTAATCCAGTTTTAACTAAATAGACACAAGGTATAAAACTGACTATACATACAATGGAAAAAAAAAGTGAAAGTGTTAGTCATTCAGTTGTGTCCGACTCTTTACAACCTCTTGGACTGTAGCCCGCCAGGCTCCTCTGTTCATGATATTTCCCAGGCAAGAATACAGGAGTTGGTTGTCATTCTCTTCTCCAGGGTATCTTCCTGACCCAGGGATCAAATCCACATCTCTTATATCTCCTGCATTGGCAAGCGGTTTCTTGACCACTAGCACCTCGTGGGAATTATCTTATTTTCTAATCTTATTAGAAAGTTTATAAGATATTATCTAATTATCTTAATTCACCACATCTTATTCCAGTTGTAAATCACACCATAGGTACCCCGTGACTCGAGGGAAAAAAAAAAGTTTATGTTTAAACTGTGACATACCACTGGTTTTAAGAATTACCCTATTTCGTAGACACTGAAGTATTTCTAAAATGGATGAAAACAATGAGTCTAGCTTGCTGATAGTGACTCCTCCTTTACCCTACTCAGGAATAGATGTCTGAATGCTAGCAAGAGAAGCCAGAGATGTAAGCCACTAGGGCAGGCAGGAGGCCACATCTCCTTAAGGGGGAATCAGAACTTCTGTGCTCTTCCCTGAGCCGTTTGCCCATGGGCTTAAATTGCTTTTGCGTTGGTTTCCACTCTTAAGTACCCCATCACCATTCATTGCCAATAAGAACAGGGCAGGTGCAAAGTGGGGCCCCTTATTCAGAGCTCCACTCACGTGTGCTGGGAAATGAGCAAGTGGGGGTGGAGCCTACTTCTTGGTGACCCCCTCCCTTTCAGTTACAGGTTCCTCCTCTGACCACAATCCCTGCTTTTCTTGAGTCCTATCCAAGATACTGTGTTGTTTGCCTGTTACTCCCTAACTCCAATGTGGTAAGTGAGGATGCCTTTGTTCTAAGAATAACTCTAAATGTATCTTAATTGGTTTTAAGTATATCCTTGAGAAACTTCAGTGTGTAACAAAGCATTGGATATGTATCTTTAAGGAGTTCAGGGAGAAAGGTGAATTGTAGCTTGAGGCCAGACATGGTAAATATCCTGCCCTAAGTCAGGTGGTCCTGTTAAAGAGGTAATTTTTTTTTTAATTGCAAATTTGGAGCCTTTTACAAAAACTTGGTCACTTCAGAGTCTAGCAGTTTGCTGACATCACTAGCAATGAGTAAAACTCTTGTATCCTATGAAATTTGAGGCACTTCATTTTTGAGGTTAGAGTTTTTATAGTATCATCAGTGACAATCCAAGTATGTTTTTAAAAGATGAGAGTGACATCTGTCTGATGCATTATTTAAATATGCATTATTCTTTGATCTCTACTATCGTTTAGTGGGCACACTAATTGTTTTAGTATTGAAAAAGAAGCAAACGTCAGGGCTTTTATGGAGACAGAGGTTGACTGCTTTTATTGATAAAAGCCAGATTTGAGATGCTCTTGAGTTCTGGTTTTGTCTCCAGATGTGGGGTGTATCTCAAATAGATCGCAGCTCTCTCTTAGGAGTCCAGGAATCTGTTTCAGTGACTTTCTCCACAAAACTTTTCAGTTTCCCATATAGTGAAGCAGCTGTGGGGCTCTGGGCAAGCAGCGCTGTCTTCCTACCCATCTCAGTCAGCGTATTCTCCCTGCTTCATCTCCAGTACTCAAGCGTTTCAGCTGACTCCTGAATGTAAATGGTTTTCAAGTCTTCGCATCCTAACTTCTAGAAATCCTAGTCCTATATATATTCTGCTGACCTCTTGAACTCTGTATGAGTGGAGTCATCGTCCCTCTTCATACCTGCCCCTTCTCTGTTGTGTATCTCATGTGAAACATTACTGTCATCTCAGTAATCCAGGCTGGAAACATTGGGACCTTCTGTAACTTCATGCTCCCTCTTATTCTCCATGTTTAACTAATTGCAAGTCCTATCAATCTGATAGGGATTTTTATAATCTCTTATATTGTATGTCTCGTGAATCTTGAATGGAAATGGCTTAATTTAGTAGTCTTCAAGTGCCTTTGGACTGTCTGTGATAAAATTTTCTACTTTACTATATTCTGTATTCCTGCTTTTCTGAAAATGTAGTCATTAGTGACAACAATTTCAATTTTTTTTATCCTTCAAATGATCTTTGTGAGTGTAAATGACAAATCCTTATAAACTCTATTAAATAATAGAAGGTATCCCTACATAGCGAACCTGGGATAATATACTTAAATTTTTTTAAATATAAAGGCAGAATTAATAACTATATAGAGTTCTTATTAGGTTTTGACTCAAAAATAATTTATAAATCTAGAAAATATTAAGTGAAACATTAGGACATGTTTTTAATGAATACATATAATTATTAATATGAAGTCTTTCTTGGTGTTCTAAACAATTTCAATATATCTTTAGCATTGAATTTATTTTTAAAACTTGATGAGATTTTTCACCAGTAGCTAAGCTACTGATTTAAAGCTTGAAGAATATATATGCATGTTAATCCTTTTATTGCTGCATCTTTCAATAATCTTAGAAACCATTTCAAAATTTCAACTTTAGTTTCAACATTAGAAAAAGAGAAACCATGAAAAATCTTTAAAATAACAATTTCTGGAAGTTAATCTTTTCTATACCTAAGCTATTCAGTTAAACTTCCAGTTTTTCCCTTGAGCTTTAGAATCTGAGCCATTGACAGGCCTCTTTATTTCTGGGGGTGCTTTTGAATTTATCTAGATTTCAAAAATATACTCAAAACAGAAAAGTCAAGGAGGGACTTCCCAGGTGGCTTAGTGATTAAGACTTCACCTTTTAGTGCAGAAGCACAGGTTCGATCCCTGGCTGGGGAGCTAAGATCCCACATGTTTTGTGGCCAAAAAGCCAAAAAAAAACAAAAAAACAAAAAACCATAAAACAGAAGTAATATTGTAACAAATTCAATATAGATTTTTTTTTAACGGTCCACATCCAAAAAAAAAATCTTAATTTTTTTTTTTTTTTAAGTCAAGAAGCCAATGTAGAGGAGAATATTCAAAACTCTGGCTTTTGGCTTTATTTCTCTGAATTTTCTGTCTCACACTCATTCATTATTTGATTTAACCAATATTTATAAAACACTTAACAAGACACATGTTTTTTCTCCAAGCATCATCAAAACATCCATTTATAAAATCCTACAATATATAGTCATTGCTAAAATCATGTCCTTTTTAAAATGAAAAACCACAAAGCTGCTTCATTTGATTTGTTGTTAAATTAATTTTTCATAGATTCCAGGATTAAATTGGTGTCAGTCCAAGGCCTGACTTTTTTTTCCATAAAGCTGTGGGTTTGAGGCCATTTCACAAAGTCGTGATGTTGGCTCCACTTTAGTACAACTACAGGCCTTCCCTGAGCATTTAGATTGGCATAGGACAAATTGCAAAGGTGAATTAGTAAACTCTATTTAGCTCATGATTTCGTTTGACCTAGTTTCAATAATTTATGCATAATTTGGAAAATATAAAGAAAACACATTAAAAAATGAGATCAAAAATGGATTCTTGCCACAGCACTGGCTGTTTCCCAGTCATAAAATCCAAGCCAGGCCTGTGTCCAGCTCAGCCTTTTCGCTGCAGCCTGTTTCAGAAGAGCCACGTTGTCGTCTCAGGGGCCTGAAGATAGCTCCTCATACCTCTCCCCTGAGGGTGTTTCTGATGGCCCTGGCTCCGGTTCTGTTCCATGGCTGCCTGAGCAGCCTGCAAACAGGATACACATCAGAAATTGAAAGGGAACACCCACAAGGAGAGACATGAAAATCTACTGTCCTGTGTATTTTTCCTTTACCCTTCCAGGGTGACCAGGATGCCTGGTCCTAGGACCTGGGCCATCAGTGCCTGCCTTTCTTCAATCAGCAGTTGTTTCCTCTCTTCACCTCCTTTCTCACCTGCAATTTGACAGCAGTTCGTGTCAACTCTTTACCCAAAATATAACCTGAATTCCTCCTAAGCCTGTAAAACCCGTGACTTGATCTGCCCACAAAGCTTCCACATTCTCCCTCCATCTGCAGCAGCCACCCTGGTCGCCTTTGATTCCCACCTTACGGAAACACTCACTCTTCCCTTTGCCTGGATTTTGCTTTCTCTGTATTTTCTCTTGGCCTCTCCTCTTGGCTTCAATGTTTCTTCCTCTCAGAGGCACATAATATTGTTACACATCAGAGAAATAGAAACAGATCAACAGATTCTGCCTTCACCAAGTCTATTCCTGCTCCGTCCTTCTAATGGGACCCTAAAAGAGCAGTGCAGACAGCAGAGTTCAGACCAGTTAAGGTTTCAGGGTAAATATGTTGCCGTGATAGCTTCTGCTTTTAAGAGTTAGATTACTTCCTTTTATTCCAATACCACTTCTAAGGACTGGTTCTTCTAGGGAGAAGAATAAGTTACAGACATTATCAAATCACATACTTCGAATATCCCCATCCTTTGAAAGATACCTTTACACAATCCATGATTGTTTTATTCACTCAGCTTTTTTTTACTCAGTCACTGGACTCATCATGCACTTTGGAATAGAATACATATTCACCCCAGAATTTGGGGGATATTTTTAATGTTTTTCTGAGGATCATGTTTGATTGTGACATTTGATTGTGACATTCCCTTACCCTTAGGAAATTTTATATAAAAGAGTTTTTTTGGTGGTCAGGGAAAAAAAGATGTCCCAAAGTAAATGTATTATTGATTCTTTCCCCATTTAGTTAATTATATTATCTAAATTTGATTATCCCTGTCTTTCTATCATATCTTTACAGTGAATTCTTGTGTTACTTTTTGTTGTTCTTGATGAGTGAGTCATTCAAGAAATATGTATTGGGCATATAGGTGCTGGGCCCTGGGCTGGATTTGAAGGATAAATGCACATCTTGTGCACCCGTGGAGCTTACTTTCCACTGGAAAAGATAAATTCTACATATCACTGCATCCTAACTTTTGGACAAGTGCTCTAGAGGAAGCAGAGACTATAAAAGGTGTCCTAACCTCTGGAATAGGGCTTCCCTGGTGGCCCAACAGTAAAGAATACGTCTGCAATGCAGGAGCCATAGGATACTAGGGTTCAATCCCTGGATAGGGAAGATCACCTGGAGAAGAGCATGGCAACCCACTCCAGTATTCTTGCCTGGAGAATCCCATGGACAAAAGAGCCTGGTGGGCTACGATCCATAGGGTTGCCAAGAGTTGGACACAACTGAAGCAACTTACCACACACAGGCACTGTGGTTTTCATCATGTAGCAGTCAGGCTTTATTTAGAGTAAAGTTCATACAAAGGTGTGTGTTGAATTGAAAAAAACATTGAGAAATATGCTTGGTTTATCCCATCTCATAGAGTAATCAAAAATTCATGATGCATTCCTAAAAGATACAGAAATAAATGTAAGACTGTAGGAAAATGTCATCTGATCTGTCATTATGGAAATGTATTTTGATGTGCTAAATATAACAAAATGGTTATTTAATGGAAAAAACATCAATTTTAAATACACCTTCATGAAGGAAAATTTGTAACTTGTGATAACTTTTAATAAGAGGATATATATAAAACACATACTTTCTAGATAATTTTTCTTTCTAAATTAGAGATTAATAAAAAAAGATTCATTTTTATCATTAGTTTCTTATTTAGTATATATCATACATATGAGGTTTACTATACTTTGAAATATTTTAAATGAAAATTGTTCACAGATGAAATTTCTCTATTCCAAGAATAATTACGTATTATTTCAGAAAACAAATTAACTCCACTTACCTGGTGGCTCCGAGGGCTTCCTTGTCGGCTCAGATGGTAAAGAACCCGCCTGCCAATGCAGGAGACTTGAGTTCAATCCCTGGGTGGGAAACATCCCCTGGAGTAGGAAATGGCTACCACTCCAGTATTCTTGCCTGGAGAATCCCATGGACAGAGGATCTTGGAGAACTACAGTCCATAGAATCATAAAGAGTCAGACACGACTGGGTGACTAACACTTACTTTCCTTTATTGAAAGAGAAGAAAATCCCAGCCCTTAGAACTTACATGAACTTACTTTCTTCTTACCTCCAAATCTGGAGGCAAGGTTTCACTGAAAATTCATTACATATGAAGTAGGAAACAATATTTACTTTTTTATAGATTTTATTTTCTTGGAGCACTTTCACATTTACCAAAAAAATTATGCAGAAAGTACAGAAAGTTCCCACATACCCTGCTTCCTTCCTCATATAGTTGATGTTATTATTAGCATCTTGCATTAGAGTGTTATATTTTTTCACAATTGACAAGCCGATATTTATATATTAACTAAATTCCATAGTTCATGTTAGGGCTCACTCTTCTTATGAGTTGTGACGAGTATGAAATATCATACATCCACCATCACAGTATCATGCCCAGTAGTGTCACTGCCCTAAAAATCTACTTGTGTTTCTGCTCTTTATCCCCACCTCCTGACCCCTTGGGTACCTGGCAACCAGGACTCATTTGATTATTTCCATAGTTATCCCTTTTCCAGAATGACAAATAATTAGAACCAGAGTTGTTTTTGAAGACTGGCTTCTTTCACTCAGCAATAGGTAAGTTCCTCCATGTCTTTTTCCATCTTTTTCTATAGCTTGATAGCTCATTTCTTACATTGCTGAGTGATATTCCATTACATAAATGCACCATAATTTGTTTATCCATTCATCAATTAAAAACATCTTGGTTGCTTCCAGTTTAGGCAGTTATGAATAAAGCTGCTATAAATATTTGTGTGCAAGTTTTTATGAGGACATAAGTTTTCAGCTACTTTGAATAAATACCCGGGAGTGCTCTTGCTGGGTTGTATGCTAAGCTTATGTTAAGCTTTGTACGAAATTGCTAGCTGGTGTTGCATAGTGGCTGTGGCATTTTGCGTTCCTGTGAGCAGTGATGAGAGTTCCTGTTACACTGTAAGGTCTAGATTCCTTGTTTTTTTGTTTTTTTGGCATATCGATGTCTAGTTGTCCCAGTACCATTTGTTGCAAAGTCTGTCCTTTTCATTGAGTTGCCTTTGCTCTTTGTCAGAGATCAGTTGACTGTTTTTGTGTTGGTCTGTTTCTGGGTTCTCTAATCTGCTCTGTTGACCTAATCTTTCTGTCTAATCTTTCACATATACTGCACTGTTTTAATCACTGTAGTTCCTTAGTAAATCCTAGAGTCAGGTAGACTTAGTCTTTCAATTTTGTTTTTCTCTTTGAACATTGTGTTGGCTATTCTGGGTCTTAGCTTTTGTGGATACACTTTAGAACCAGTTTATCAGTATCCATAAAATAATTTAAGGTTTTGGTTAGGATTCTGTTGAACCTACAGATCTAGTTGGGTGAAAATTGGCACCTTGATAATATTATGTTTTTTGTGATTTATTTAGATCTTCTTTGATATCTTGTGTTAAAGTTTTGCACTTTTCAATGTTTATCTTGTAGGTGACCTGTTATGGAAGTTAAAATTTTTCAACCTAAATATGATATCATTTTGTTAAAACTTGTAAACTACCACTGTTTTTTTTTTAGTTTATTGAAGTATAGTTGACTTATAATGTTTTATTAATTTCTGCTGTACAGAAAAGTGGTTCAGTTATACTTATATATATTATTTTTCATGTTCTTTCCTTATGGTTTATCACAAGATGTTGAATATATGCTGTACAGTAGGATCTTGTTGTTTATCCATTCTATATATAATAGTTTGCATCTGCTAATCCCAGACTCCCCGTCCGTCCCTCTCCCCACCCACCTCTTCCTTGGCAATCACAAGTGTATTCTCTATGGCTGTGCGTCTGTCTGTTTTGTGATGTGTTCATTTGTGTCATATTTTAGATTGCACATAGAAGTCGTATCATACGATATTTTTCTTTCTCTGTATGACTTCACTTAGTATGATCACCTCTGTTTTCATCCCTGTTCTAGCAAATGCCATTATTTCATTCTTTTTTGTAACTAGCATTCTACTGTGCTTATGGGTGTGTGCACACGCGTGTGTGCATGCGCATATGTGTGTGCGTGTGCACTACATCTTCTTCATCCATTTATTTGTTGATGGGTATTTAGGCTGTTTCCACATCTCGGCTATTATAAATAATGCTTCCATGAACCTAGGGGTGCATGTGTCTTTTTGAATTATAGTTTTGTCTGGATATATGCCTAAGAGTGGTATTGTTGGATCATATGGGAACCATTTTATTTTCGGAACCTTCATACTGTTTTCCGTAGTGACTGCACCAATTTACATTCCCACTAATAGCAGGAAGGTTTCCTTTTCTCAACACCCTCTGAAACATTTACTAACTGTCAACTCTTTAATGATGGTCATTCTCACCAGCATGAGGTAGAACCTCATTTATAAACCACTATATTTTAAAATACCAATCGTATTCTCTAGTCATCAAAACAAAAACAAAAGTTGAAGCATCTGGGAAGGTCTTAATAAAATAAAAATCAGACCTGTATCAGTAACAGTAATGAACTGAAAGTGTTAGTGGCTTAGGCACGTCTGACTCTGCGACCCTGTGGTCTATCCATGGAATTCTCCAGACAACGATATTGGAGTGGGTTGCCATTCCCTTCTCCTGGCGATCTTCCTAACCCAGGGATTAAACCCAGGTCTCCTGCATTGCAGGCAGATTTCTTTACCATCTGAGCTACCACGGGAGTCACCAATAATTATGAATTAACAAGAAACAATTTCCTTCATAATTTTTATAATAACATAGTCATTGATGACAAGGCCCTAGTTTCACAGCATTCATTGCACAGAGATGATAGTTTTTACTTCTGGTGTTGTGATTCTTGGATATTTATAATATCTGTTCCTCTACAAATTAGAAAGGAACCTGAAAAAAAGTCATAGTTCATAATTATCGAGTCTTTCCCCTGAGACGGATGAACTTTAATATGACTAAATGTGAAATAATAAACCACTGACAACATCATTCAAAACTAAATACCTGCAAAGATATTATTTCTGCAAAAGGACCTCAGTGATTAAAAGGTCTGTTTATTTGATTTAATCTGTCAGTGACTTTAAATGCCATTTTGCTCTGGTGCAAAGAGAATCTGAGGTAATTTAAGTGAATGAATCTACTTGGAAACTAATATTTAGAGAGTAGTTGGTTTTCAGTACACGTTTTGATACTAAGTAAGTGATTGCATTTTAAAGTAAATAATAATAGGGACAGAAAGATAGTACTGACCAGTTTTTCAGATGAAAACAATGTAGACAAGCAACAGAAACATGCATCACACGATTTAAAAAAAGATATTTGTCTATTTATTTGGCTGCACATGAGATCTTTAGTTGCAGCATGCAAGATCTTAGTTGTATCATGCAGGGTCTAGTTCCCTGATCAGGGATCAAAGCGGGTGCCCTGCTTCGGGCGTGAGTAGCCTGAGCCACTGGACCGCCACGAAAGTCCCCATAACTTAAATTTTTGAAAAGTTACTAGAATTATCTGATCAATCAAAACAAAGAGGGAAAGATAATCAGATACCACTGCTCTTTAGATATAAATTCTAGTTATACAATTTACTCTAAATCAAACTCAATTGAATTGCTGATTGAATTTTTAAAATAATGTATTTATTTCAAAACATGAGTCTTTTGCAGTCATACTTTTAGTAAAATAATTTTGTATAGGAATAGGCCAAATCTCACACCAATAATACAGAAAATGGATAATAATATTCACACTGCTGCTGCTAAGTCACATCAGTCGTGTCTGACTCTGTGTGACCCCATAGATGGCAGCCCACCAGGCTCCCGTCCCTGGGATCCTCCAGGCAAGAATACTGGAGTGGGGTTGCCATTTCCTTCCCCAGTAATATTCACACTAAATGAATCATATATCTCTGTGCATTGTGTGTATAGGTATAATAAATAATATGTATGGTTCAGTTCAGTCGCTCCGTCGTGTCCGACTCTTTGCGATCCCATGAAGCATGCCAGGCCTCCCTGTCCATCACCAACTCCCAGAGTTTACTCAAATTCATGTCCATCGAGTCAGTGATGCCTTTCCAACCATCTCATCTTCTGTCGTCCCCTTCTCCTCCTGCTCCCAATCCCTCCCAGCATCAGAGTCTTTTTCCAATGAGTCAACTCTCCGCATGATGTGGCCAAAGTATTGGAGTTTCAGCTTTAGCATCAGTCCTTCCAATGAACACCCAGGACCAATCTCTTTAGAATGGACTGGTTGGATCTCCTTGCAGTCCAAGGGACTCTCAAGAGTCTTCTCCGACACCACAGTTCAAAAGCATCAATTCTTCAACACTCAGCTTTCTTCACAGTCCAACTCTCACATCCATACATGACCACTGGAAAAACCATAGCCTTGACTAGACGGACCTTTGTTGGCAAAGTAATGTCTCTGCTTTTGAATATGCTATCTAGGTTGGTCATAACTTCCCTTCCAAGGAGTAAGTGTCTTTTAATTTCATGGCTGCAGTCACCATGTGCAATAATTTTTGAGCCCCCCAAAATAAAGTCTGACACTGTTTCCACTGTTTCCCCCTCTATTTCCCATGAAGTGATGGAACCAGATGCCATGATCTTCGTTTTCTGAATGTTGAGCTTTAAGCCAACTTTTTCACTCTCTTCTTTCACTTTCATCAAGAGGCTTTTTAGTTCCTCTTCACTTTCTGCCATAAGGGTGGTGTCATCTGCATATCTGAGGTTATTGATATTTCTCCTGGCAATCTTGATTCCAGCTTATGCTTCTTCCAGCCCAGGATTTCTCATGATGTACTCTGCATATAAGTTAAATAAGCAGGGTGACAATATACAGCCTTGACGTACTCCTTTTCCTATTTGGAACCAGTCTGTTGTTCCATGTCCATTCTGTTGCTTCATGACCTGCATATGTATTATATGTGTATAATATATGTGCAGTATTAATGTGCTAAGAATTCAAAAGTGGTTTTCTCAGAACTGGCTTTAGTTTTTAATACTTCAGCATCTAAAATTTCCATCTAATATATCAAGTAAAATATTTTAGAGAAAATTAAAACTTTAAAAACAAATACTTGTATGGTACATATCTTGGAAGTGCAGTTAGAGCTTGTGTCTTATATATTCACTCAACATTGAGATCACAATATCTACGGGGCACTGTCCAGAGCCTGGGAATGAAAAGATGAAAAACGTAAGGATGAGTAAAGAAGTACATAGTCTAATAGGAAGGCAGGAATCTGTGCAGATCGTTCAGATAAACTGTATTAAGTGATCTGATGTACGTTCCTTCCCAGAACGTCAAAGGACCCAGGTGGTTGCTGGGGGAAGGGAAGAATCTCTGAGTCTGGGTGCTGGATACTGTGTCACGCATATCAGTCCTCAAAATATAGATGGCTTTTGGAAGGTTCCTGGAAGCAAACATTCCTCTATTCACAATACTGGATGCTTGGGGCTGGTGCACTGGGACGACCCAGAGGGATGGTATGGGGAGGGAGCAGGGAAGAGGGTTCAGGATGGGGAACACATGTATACCTGTGGTGGATTCATTTTGATATATGGCAAAACCAGTACAATATTATAAAGTTAAATAAAATAAATTTTTTTAAAAAAAAATTAAAAAAAAAAGCTGGATACACATGGTAGTTTGCATAAGAGCACAATAGGATTTAGAATTACAGTTCTATGTTACAAGTAAGAAAAGCAGTGGTTGCCAGGGGGGAAGCAGGAGTGGGTGAAAGGCATAGTTAGGGAGTTTGGGATGGGCATGTGCACACTGCGATATTTAAAGTGGATAACTAACAAAGATTTACTGTGTGGCACGGGGAACTCTGCTCAATGTTATGTGGCAGCCTGGATGGGAGGGGAGTTTGGGGGAGAATGGATACGTGTATACACACACACACAGAAGTCGCTCAGTCGTGTCCGACTCTTTGCGACCCCATGGATTGTAGCCCACCAGGCTCCTCGGTCCATGGGATTTTCCAGGCATGAATACTGGAGTGGGTTGCCGTTTCCTTCTCCAGGATACGTGTATATGTGTGGCTAAATCCCTTCACTATTAACATGAAACAACATTGTTAATCAGCTATACCCCAATATAAAGTAAGTTTAGGGAAAAAAGCAATAAAAAAAAGCACATTAAATTTCCCTTTTACATTAAATAAAAAATAAAAAAAAAGGTAGAGGGCTGTGGATAGCTAGAAATGCCACCAGTGAACAAAATCAGTGCTTCGTGTATAATGCCAGATTACACATTTGTGAGGGCCTTGTATAATTCCAGTTTATTGAATCAACTCAGAATAACGACCTTGCCTCCACATTGAGAGATTTGTCTTTTCTGGGTAAGGTAAAATTATGAGTGGCCAAAAGCCTGGTGGGAGAATTCTTGGCTTTGGAAACAGTAAATTTTAATACAGCATTAACCAGTAGAGCCTAGTTATCTCGTCTCCTCCCAAATGATCTTTGTCTCCGTATTAACAAATGTAAACAGTTGTTCTGCTGTTTGGTACTACTAGGATGGCTGTGGATTTTCTTTCTTCAAGGCTTTGGCTCTGGTGCTTAATGCAGCTCTACAAACTTACTGCAAAAGCAAATTTAGATTGTGATCAATATGGGCCATTAGAAAGTCTTTGTAAAGTGGCTCAGCCTTTGAATTCATTTAATTATTTTAGATCCAATGTGGGAAAAGAAAAGGTTACTTTTCTCTAAATGTTTATCCAGAATTATTTCAAATATTTGAAGATCTTTTCTCAGTACAGATTTGCTTTGCGTAAACTAGTTCTATTAATCTAAAAATAGACTCTGCATAGAGTATTATTAACTTTCCTGTGTGGGCATTTATGCACATTTTGTTCTGTCACCGTCTGTAACAAGATGAGAAAATACCCTTAGGTCTCTCTTTTTGACTGTGAAAGTTTTCTGGAAAAATAAAATGGAAAACTACTAAGACCATATTTGATGTGAAGAACAAGTGTTTTGCAGATCTTAGTAGGAATCTAGGAGGCAGAATGATTTGCATTGTTAAAGAAATGATTCTGTGTGCAACTCATGGGAATTATTCGATGGTTTTCATGGGAATTTACATGGAGCTTAGTTCTTGGCTTTTAGAAGAAAAATTGAAATCCATGAATCTTAGAAGGAAAAAAGATAAGGGCCACAATGAAGCAGCCAGAGCATAATTTCTAAAAAATAATGAGATGAGAGTTTTGTTGATGTGACTTTATCATGAAATAATCTTTTATTTCTCAACACTGCCTACTTTTGGTAAACATTATAATTTATATATAAGAAAGGAAAGGAAAGTGAAGTAGCTCAGTCGTGTCTGACTCTTTGCGACCCCATGGACTGCAGCCTACCAGGCTCCTCTGTCCATGAGATTTTCCAGGCAATAGTACTGGAGTGGATTGCCATCTCCTTCTCCAGCGGATCTTCCCGACCTAGGGATCGAACCCAGGTCTCCCACATTGTAGACAGACGCTTTACCGTCTGAGCCACCAGGGAAGTCATAATTTATATATATGTTTGTGTAAATATATACACACAATATGCACAACACACAAATCTTATCTTTTATCTGTCTAGTCTCACATCATCTAAGAAATCCTGACATATCCCTCTTCTTTCTAAATATTTCCTCAATTTGTCTTTCACATTAAACCAATCAAGTCATTCTGTTTTGTGCGAGAATTAAACCTGGTCTATAATTAAAGGAACTGATAACTTTCAGCATGTCTTGTATATTCAACTTTCTTGCATAATCAGGTGCCAAGAATTTTATTTAATGTACTTTTTATTTCTAAAGAGAATTTTTGGTTTGTAGTACTAGGAATTGGGATATACATGTTGCTATTGATGTGTCTTCTCTTAGAGCGAAATAGACCCTGGATTTATTAGAACCACTGCTGCTGCTTTCTCAGTAAGATCTCCTATAATTTCTTTCCTTGGAGCAAACAGAATGTTATCAACCCAAAGTGCCAGCTGTAGATGTATTTGTTAGAACAAACTATACATCAGGCCTGTGTGAGAAGTGAAAGTGCCAAATACCAGACACTTTAAAAAAGAGAGAGAAAAGAAATCCAAAGAGATGTTTAACAAGGGAGCAATAAAGTAAATGAAAGGTTGATTTTTTTTGTCCAGATAGAGCAGTAAAAAAACACAAAGTGGATCCGTAAAGTTGTATTAGCAGATAAGATACAGGAACTTCAGGTTTTGTTTTGGATTAAAATGTTTTTGATAGGATGCTAATGTTTCTTCTCATTTGCCGATGTATATTCTCGTAGCACAGGTAGCCCTTGTTGAATTTACTCCTTTATACTGTGACTGTATATTTTTCAATCAACTGTGAAATTAAAAAATTCTCCCTGAAGCAGTTGGATACACTTTGTTAGTTTGTATCTGATCAAAAACTGCTCAGTGCACCTCCATGGCATTTCAGTGATAATTAAAAGCAGAATTCCAGTGTTTCAGGAGTGATGAATATTTGCAGTTATTGTACTTAACTCACCCCATGTCACTCTGCCAAGAAGCCAGTCCATCGCACAAAGTAACAGGGACCTAATTCTTTCCATGGTCCTTAATTTTGTCACTCCATTTCTCAACAGCCAAGGCGAGAAAATGGCTATAAGAAATGGGTTTGTTTCTTAAGAGAAATGGGAAAAAGCTTAGATGAAAGTCATCTTTGTAAGTCAGGTCAAACAGTCGAGGAGATGTGAGGCATTCTTATCTAAGTTGGGCAGAAAGAGGACATGATTTCATTTTCACTCCAACCAGCAGTAGCTCCTGTCCATCAGCAGAGGTTTTGGGGGCTGAAACTGCTGGGCTCTCTGCTGATTAGGCTCTCTGTTTCCAGATTTTTCTTCCCTCTAGACCTCATGCTAGACACCTTGCGCTGTCATCTTCCTAAAGCAGAACTTGGAACTTTTAACCTCCCAGTAACTCTTTACTTATGGCCAGTTCCTCCTGGTTAGAAGTGACGTCTCCCGCCTCCGAATCTGCCTGCACTGTGTTGTTGTTTAGTCTCTAAGTCACGTCTGACTCTTTGTGACCCCATGGACTGTACCCCACTAGGCTTCTTTGTCCTTGGATTCTCCAGGCAAGAATCCTGGAGTGGGTTGTCGTTTCCTTCTCCAGGGAGTCTTCACGATGCAGGGATCGAGCTCAGGGGTCCTGCATTGACAGGTGGATTCTTTACCGTGAGCCACTAGAAGACCACACTGTGAACACATTGTTCAGACCGGAACTGGTCTAAAAAAAATACTAAAAGACTATTACGTGTGACAGAGAGAACACATATGATAGAGGGTAAGACGTATTAACATTTGTCTGGGGAATCTGGGTAAAAAGTCTATGAATATTCTTTGTGCAGTCTGCCTTCCATATCTGCATCTGTATGGTTTCTGTATCCACAGATTCAACCAACTGGGGATGGAAAATATTGGAGGGGGGAAGAATTCCAGGAAGTTTCAAAAAGGAAGACTTGAATTTGCTGCACTGGCAACCATTTACATTTTATTTACGGCCCTTTAGGTAGCATTTACATTGTTTTAACAATTACAGTGGACTCTTAAACAATGCCAAGGTTAGGGGCACTGACCTTCCTTGAGGTTGTAAATCTAAGTATAACTTTACAGTCACCCCTGTATCCACATTCTCCATCTTCACCTTTAATCAGCCTAGTCACATGTGGTTCTATAGTACAGTGGTTAGTGAAAAAACTCTTTTTGTAAGCAGGCCCTTGAAGTTGTTACTGAAAGGGTCAGCTGAATTTGCGTATTATTTATATTTTATCACATACTTTAAGTAATCTATAGATAATTTGAAGTACATGTAACATAGGTTATATACAAATGCTATGCCATATATATTTATATTAGGGACTTCAGCATCTGTGAATTTTGGTATCTGTGGTGGTCCTGGAATCAATTCCCATTGGATGCCAAGAGGTTACTGTATTATACTTATTCTGGCAACTTTTTTGTATTTAAATTTTATTTCCAAGCAAATGGTTAAAAGAAAAATACATTCAGTATCTGATCCCAATCCATCAAACTCAGTAAGATGGATTTGTAAGAGCCACCTGCTCCACTTACCCCAGGCGATCCACGTGATTATCATGTTGTGTTCGGATTAAGCCTTGCAAGGTGTCTGTGTCTCACGAAGCACCACAGGGGAAAAGTCAAACACAGGGAAATTTTGGAAAGTGGAATGCTTCTGAGAGAGGGTGACCAACTTGCCCAGTTTCCTTGGGACAGAGGGGATCACAGGCACAAGAGTTTCAGTACTAGATGTATGAAACCCTAGACAAATGGGGATGGATGAGTTGGTCACTGTACCTTAAGGGGACTCTGAACAAATGAATATAGCTGATGCCAAAAGCCAGTGTCAGGAGAACTGGGAGACAGGGCTTGAGCAGAACCATACATTCCCAGCAAAGGCATTTCAGCTCCATTCCCTGCAGAGTGGGAAAACCATTAAGCTTGAGGTAAAACGGGAGAGAGTTGTGTTTTAGGAAGTGTAAGTTGTGTTAATGGAAAAGTAATTCATTATTGTAATGGATTGTAATGGATTGTAATCATTGATTCACATGATTGTTTAGAGAAGGAGACCAGGTCAAAGATCTGTGTTGCTCTGTTGTTCATAGATTCCCACTGCCTACTCAGTGAATCCAGGCTCCTTGACTCAGAAGGAAGGACTTGTTTATAAGAACTGTCACATATCCAGGGCTATCTAATTAACTCTTCCTCAGCATCAAGCCCCAAACTTAACTTTGTAAGGTTAGTATTAATATGCCTAGTTTGCAGACATGGAAACTGAAAGGTCAGAGACATGAAGTGCCCACACCCAAGGAAACCCAGCTGCTCTTGCAGAATTAGAAGTCACGCCACTCTCTGCCTCCAGATTCTTGCTTTTCTGTCCCAGGTTTATGGGTTATAACTTTCCCATAGAAAGCCCTGTGCTTGCCATACCTCTCACCACTTCCTAGCTGGGGTGCAGCCAGTCCCAGGGGGTGTGTCCTTCTCAGGCTCCACCCACCAAAACCTACCCAGCCTTAAATCATGCTCCCTCCATGTGAATTCTGATACTAATGCAGCTAGAACTGATTTCTCTGCCTTCTGAACACCTAGTATGTTTTATTTGTATCATTCACATAGTCCTTCCCTTTTGGATAGTTAATTGAAAAACAGTATAATGGGTTAGAGAATATGGAGTGTGTTTCATCTAGGTTAAATTCAAGAGATCCTTGGTCACAGGAGAGGTAGCCTGTGGCCTTGGTCTGAGAATCTGTGCTATTAGAGCTTCCAACTTCTTTTATCGTACATAAAATTGATACAAATTTACATTATTTGTAGGATTACATTATTTATAGAATTACTATAAAAAAATAACAAGTATATAAATGATGACTTAACATGGTATTTGACCATTGCCACCAATGAAATGATAATGCTATGAAGAGCAAAAATTTGTCTTGCATTTCTCCCCCTCTTTTAAGTCCAAGCCCTGTTTTGAACATGTGTTTGTTTAGTAAATAAAATGAAGATTTATTATATACAGTCATTCACTGGAATAGAAGTGAAGAAAGAGATTTCAGGAATAAGTGTGATTTAATAAATGGCTAGCTACGTGTTTGGTGAGGCCCTGGGGAAAAAGATAACAAATTGCATGAAGTTTTGAGTCAAAGATTCAGGTTCTAAATAGAGGTGGGACAGAGCTGTCATTAATTTTGATTTTATTAAAGATAAAATCATCAAGCTTCTGAAGCCACAGAGGCTAGAATGAGGCTTCCAGAGGCCAGACCTTGGGCAAATGTGTCAATCTGGGTCAAAGTGCCAGCTCCACTAACTGTGTGACCTCGAAGAAATTACCCCCTATTTCATTTTCCATGACTCTCATGAAATGATAGTAATCCTTCCTGTAGTGAGTGTAAAACATTCCACAGTACGTAGTGGGCAGTAGTAGCACTAACTCACTGAGCACAATAATAGCAAGTAGTCAGAACTATTTTAATGTTAAGAGGAGATGAGTAGGAATTTTCACTGATGCAGAAACTAGCTGTGTGCATTTGATGAACAGTGAGCATTACTGCCTATGGAGCATCCTCAGGCCTGTTACTTCAGACAGCTGTTCCAGCTGCTGATGTCATTTAGCAGAATACAGAGCACTCACAGATAATTCCCAGGAACAATGACAATCTCACTTGTGATGACATTTTCATGTTCCATAATCCCTATCAGTTGGAAGGCTAAAAAGAAAAATAACAGATGTACCATAGCTGATAAATTAAAATTCTACTTTTTTTAAGTTTGAAGGCGGACTTCCCTTTTAGTCCCTGCTCTGTTGACTGCCGATTGACTGTTAACAAAGATAAAATCAAAGGAGCTACCTTTATACAGATCACACCTCAGATGCAAACTTTTCATAGTTTTAGTGATAGGAACCAAGTTTCTAACATACTGTGATTTTCATACTAGACATAGTGTCTTTTATGTCACTGTCAATTTGAACATGTGGCCAGAAGGAAAGTCAGATAATACGAGCTTCTGACCCACGTTTACCTGGAGAAACAGGTTCTAGGTTTACCTGGAGAACCGAAGAATGGGTAAAATTAAAGAGTGAGTCCAGGCAACTCAGGGCAGCCGTCAGTCCCTGACCTAACGAGTGGACTTCACGAGACAGATGGGAGACCTCTTTCTGGGAAAAAGATGGGCTCCAGTATGGGCTAGGATATAATTAGGGTTAAGATGGTTAGGAATATTGTGGGTAGTTCAGGACACCTAGGACTTGCACCCTGCGGCATGCGTGTGTGCTCAGTTGCCAAGTCATGTCCTACTATTTGCAACCCTAAGGACTCTAGCCCTTGGTCCATCGACCAGGCTCCTCTATCCATGGAATTTTCCAGGCAAGAATACTGGAGCAGGTTTGCCATTTTCCTCCTCCAGGTGATCTTTCTGACCAGGGATTGAACCCGCATGTCCTGCACTGGCAGGCAGATTATTTACCACTGAGCCACAAGGGAAGCCTGCAGACGAAGAATCAGATGTCCGATTCATCCGAAGAGGTTAGGGGCAGAGGGTAGAGACCCGGTAAATCCTACTTCTAAAGGAATAATATATTTCTCTCTCTCAGAGTGGAAGGTGAAAGAAATGGAAGTCAGAGGTAGGGGTGCAGAAAGTAAAGTGAAATTTATACAAATATCGACACAGGTTTTTCCTCTGTGGATAAAGAAACTAGAGATATCCCGGAAGCCAGGAGAAGCTCTGAGTGGATCCAGTTGGGTGCAGTCATGGGAGAAGGGAGGGAAAGGACCATACCTTTGAAATTGCCTTTTTGTGTGGGAGAGAACTCTGAGTAGCCGTTACAGATCTCATGTTCCCAACCAGCTTCCGTTCACTTCATTACCTTATCTCTCGTCAGCTCGAGAAGGTTTCCCAGGCCGCAGTCTCACTGGCTTCACGTGTGCATTCTCTTCCTCCTTTTGGTTGAGACTTTGAGGTTGGAGTGGGCTGTGGAGTCATGTTTCATAGGAAGAGTATTTGAGGTACTCTTCAAACTTAAGGAAGTAAAACTTGGGTTTACTAATTTTCAGATAGAAGAAGAGGAAAATTAATTGATTAAAATAATGAATGCTTGAAGTGGTTGGACATCTTCCCAGTCTACCCACACACTTACTAACCCTGGAAAGAGAGACATTCCATGGCCACCTCACCTCCCCTAGTGAGAAAGGACCCGATCCATTTCGGAGACAAGTTTGAAAGTCTGCCTCGAGTCCCCTATAATCGTAGGGGCTTCTAGATAAAATCAGCATGGAATACCCACGGAAGGCTCTGCATAAGACCTTGAGTCCCATACAGCCTAGCTGATGTGATGGTCTATCCAAGAACGTTAAACTCATTCTGCTCTTGGCTCTTCTAGCTGCTGTCTCACCTTCGGATGCCCTGGATCCTTCAGGATGACATTTTCATCCAAACTCAGAAAAGAGCTGCTGTTCACAGGCATTGTTCCTTCCAAGATTCAGACTGTGTTATGGATGGCTACATTGGCCTTTGAATCACAAGGGAAAGAATCAGAGTTGCCTGCCCTCTGGAAATGTCCAGTGATCAGATGTGAAATGTGGCTATAATAGGTGCAAATCCTCAGCTCCTAGGCCTGTCAAATCAAATTCTCCCTATTTTCATGGTAATGAAATTATAGAATATTGATTTTTTAATCAATATATTTCATTTTAGATCTTAATATTCCTCAGGTGCTGATGAAGTAGATTTGTAACTACAGTAATTTTTTTTTCTTTGAAATGATTCCTTAAAAAATTATGGAAAACTTTTTATCTTAGCAAAATAGTTAAAAAATTGTGCTCTAACTTTTCAAGGCACATAACAATTTGGCTGAGAACAACCTAGGAAGTTTTTGCTTCAAAGCTCTTGGTCTTGAGTGCTGTCATCAAATGGCTTTCACCCTGCACTGGAGCATTTACAGTTGCTAAGGAATAGTATCGTTGAACATATGCATTCTCACTAGGGTTTTTTTAATTGTTGAAGAAAAATGTCATATTTGACTTTAACGTGGATTACACTTTTTTCCAAGAATATTTCTTCTAATTTTTGTGTGGTGAGGCAGCTGCCGTTGCTATGCCATCAGCTCTGTTGCTATGGGGGTTGCCTTGGGTGTTTGCCAGACTAGGATTGGTTATTTCAGCACCCTTATGTTCAGCAGTTGACATTTTTCTGTGTTGAATCATGCTGTTTTATCTTAATTCGATGGGTAAGCTCAATAATGTTGATCAGCTTTGAAAAAACTGAAATTAGACACAAAGGAATCCGCCTGTTTCTCTCTTTAGAAAACTTGTTAAGAATTCAAGTGGTCTGTGCAGGGCACAGGCACATAGACTCACATGCAGCACTAGATGGGGGTGTATTTAGGAACGTGCCTGTATGCAGGACATGGGACTCTTCAGTCATGAGATGCAGAGAGAGAGAAAGGGATGAATGCTGATGTTTACACAGTTCTCATGAACAGAAAAGTTATTTCAAGTTGGAGGGGTCCACGTTCCATCACCTTCATTCGCAGCTGTGAAAACGAATATAATGACTGCTGTTTGGGATTTATTTGCCATAAATGCAATTCTCTGCTCTCCTCTCTGCCTTCAAGATAACATGTGTCTCTGGTAAATCTTCTGTACTATCAAACCAATTTTCTAATGAGTTCTTCTTGTCTCCATGATATGGTGACATTAATTGAATATTTCAGACAAATGCCAAACTTACAAATTGTCAAAATCTGAAACTCTTTCAAGAGAGAAAAAATTAGAAAAAGAAATTCATTATAATGATGGTCATCTCCCTTCTTGATCTTTATTTTTTCCCCAAATGCCAGGAGAAACAACCGTTGGAAAACAAGATCTGGGAGCTTCTGTGCCCTAGTGACCTAGTCACTAGTCTGTTTATTTAAACAGGACAGGACCTGAATGTGTAATTTTTCTACATATATATTCACAAGTAGGCTTATAAATGGGACATAAGTAAATTGGCTTAATATTGAGGAATGTAGATATTACTTCTTAGAAGCATATAAGGACCATCCCTTGTCGTTACTGTGCTGGAAAATATGTTTCTGAGTGAATTTGACATTTCCAAAGTAAAATTTATTTTAGCAAATACATTGAATCACTTCCTAAAAACATTGCTTCTCAGCTGCTGAGTGGATTTTTTTTTTTTCTTATCTCAATAATCCCTGCCCCCAAATTGCTTTCTGCCTTTAGCAGTTAAAGGGGCTGAATGTATTCGGGTTGCAGAGAACACAATTGAACATTAATTTCAAGAAATTTTTTATACATATAGGTCTTTTCAGACTACTGAGATACACAGTGAAAGTGTTAGTCGCTCAGTAATGTCGGACTCTCTGTGACCCCATGGACTATGGCGCAATAGGCTCCTCTATCCATGGAATTCTCCAGGAAAGAATGCTGAAGTGGGTTGCCATGCCCTTCTCCAGGGGATCTTCCCAACCCAGGGATCAAACCCGGGTCTCCTGTACTGTAGGCATTTTCTTTAACATCTGAGTGAGGTATATACATATATGTAAATACACATAAATTTTTTGCAATAAAAATATTGTATTCTTGAATAAAAGGTAAGATTTTTGCCTTCTAGATAGAAAATGATAACTGAAAAGAACTTCAAAGCATGAATAGTTTCCATATCCAATTCATGATGGTATAATGTATTTATTCCTCTGCATATTTAAGCCTTAAAATTATGGTATATTTAGAAGCCGAGCTCAGTGAAGGAATAAGAACAGAAACATATGTTGGTCTCAAGCTGTGTCCTCATCTCCCCCTTCCGTCTACCCTCCCCACAAAAGCAGACAAAGAAATGTAAAGATCTGACAAACACTAGTGTTTTATTTCAAGATGTGCAAAATAACATGAGTGATTCTTTCGGGAGGACAGTATTTGGGAGGGAAGGACATGATGTTATTCTTATTTACTCCCATAAGTGCTTTTTAGATGGCCTGAAGTATGAGTTGTGTAACATGGCAGAACAACTCTTGTTGAGGACTTTTGCATTTATATTCATGAGAGATATTGGTCTGAAGTTTTATTATTTTGTGCTTTCTTTGGTTTTGATTTTATAAAATAAGGAGGGACTTCCTCCTTGTGTTTCTGTTTTCTAGAGAAGATTGTGAAAATTGGCTATGTCTTTAAATGTATGGTATGATTTTCCCGGGAATCTATCTGGATTTGGCGATATCTTTTTTAGTAGTTTGAAATTATGAAATGAGTTTCTTTGGTTATAGGGCTATTGATATTATTTGTCACCTCTAAGCTGTTTTGTAGGCTTATAGTCTTCGAGGAAATTGGTCCTTTTTTCCCCAAGTTGTTGAATTTCTTAGAAGTTTCCATTGTAATCTTTTATTTTCTTTTTAACAGTTTCAGAATCTGTTATTATTTGTGTCATTTTTGAACTTTGTGATATGCATGCTTTATCTTTGTCAGTCTTGTTAAAACTTTATGAATTTTGTTGATTTTCCCCCCACTAAACAATAAGCTTTCTGTTTCACTGATATCTCTATTTCTGCTTTTCTGCTTTGGGTTTATTTGGCTCATCTTTTTCTAGTTTCTCACATGGGAATTTAGATTACTGATTTAAGACCTTTCCTCATTTCTAGTGAAAGAACAGAAATTTCTCTCTGAGCATGGATTTAACTGCATCCCATGTATTTTAAGTTTTTATTTTCGTTCAGCCTGATATTTTTAAAAACTTCTTTGAGACTTGCTCTTTGACACATGGATTATTTAGAAGTCTCTATTTTAATATTGGCACATTTAGAAATTTTGTTAGCCTTCTATCACTTATTTCTGATTTGATTCCATAGATCAGAAAACACACTGTGTGTGATTTCACTACTTTATAATTTTGTTGAAGTTGGTTTTATGGCCAGGAGCTGGTCAGTCTTGGTAAAGGTCCAGTGAGTGTTTCGAGAAAAAAAACTGTGCTCAGCTGTTGTTGGGTGTAGTGTTCTCATATGGCAGCTTGGCTCAGTTAGTTGACTGTGTTGCTTAGATCCCCTATATTTTTGCTGATTTTCTTAAAACCATTTTATCAGTTTTGAGAGGACGGTATTGGAAGTCATCAACCATAATTCGGGTTTCTCTATTTTTCTTTAGAGTAACATCAGTTTCTCTGATATTCAGAGTCATGTTTTCAAGCTCTATTTGTTGAGTACACATGTAGGAATAGGATATTATGTCTTCCTACCAGATTGGTGTTTGCATCATTTTGTTATGTCTCTCTTTTTCTCTAGTAATTGTCCTTGTTCTGATGACTACTTTATCCAATATCAATATAACCACACCTGTTTTTTAAAATTAATGTTCACATGCTATATTTTTTTCTATTGGACTCAAAGTGGGTTTCTTATAAATGGCGTTTAGTTGGGTCATGTATTCATTCACTCTATAAATCTCCATCTTTTAGGTAGTGTATTTAGACAATGTGTAATTAAGATACTTGCTGAAATGGTGGTGTATAAATTGGCCATTTCTTTACTTGTTTTCTGCTTGTTTCCTCTCATTCTTGTTCTCCTATTTGTCTTTTCTTGCCTTTCTGTAGATTAATTAGTTTTGCATTTTTCTTGATTTATTTATATTGTTTTTATTGTGGTAAAATATACATTAACAGTCACCATTTTAACCACGTTTAAGTATATCCAGTTCAGTGGTGTTAAATACATTCATGATCATCACTTTCATCTCCAGAACTTTTGCATTATCCCAGACTGAAATTCTGTATCACTAAACTCTCCATTTCTCTCGCTATTCTTTCTCTCTGTGTGAATTTGTTTGTTCTCAGATCAGTTCAGATCAGTCGCTCAGTCGTGTCCGACTCTTTGTGACCCCATGAATTGCAGCACGCCAGGCCTCCCTGTCCAGCACCAACTCCCGGAGTTCACTCAGACTCACGTCCATCGAGTCAGTGATGCCATCCAGCCATCTCATCCTCTGTCATCCCCTTCTCCTCCTGCCCCCAATCCCTCCCAGCATCAGAGTCTTTTCCAATGAGTCAACTCTTCGCATGAGGTGGCCAAAGTACTGGAGTTTCAGCTTCAGCATCATTCCTTCCAAAGAAATCCCAGGGCTGATCTCCTTCAGAATGGACTGGTTGGATCTCCTTGCAGTCTAAGGGACTCTCAAGGGTCTTCTCCAACAACACAGTTCAAAACCATCAATTCTTCGGCGCTCAGCCTTCTTCACAGTCCAACTCTCACATCCATACATGACCACAGGAAAAACCATAGCCTTGACTAGACAGACCTTTGTTGGCAAAGTAACGTCTCTGCTTTTGAATATGCTATCTAGGTTGGTCATAACTTTTCTTCCAAGGAGTAAGCGTCTTTTAATTTC
>NW_011492730.1:442406-442643 GCF_000754665.1 Bison bison bison
AAAGTCTGACACTGTTTCCACTGTTTCCCCATCTATTTCCCATGAAGTGATGGGACCAGATGCCATGATCTTCATTTTCTGAATGTTGAGCTTTAAGCCAACGCTAGTAAAGTAATGCTCAAAACTCTCCAAGCCAGGCTTCAGCAATACGTGAACGGTGAACTTCCTGATGTTCAAGCTGCTTTTAGAAAAGGCAGAGGAACCAAAGATCAAATTGCCAACATCTGCTGGATCATG
>NW_011492730.1:442743-486980 GCF_000754665.1 Bison bison bison
CCAAATAGGAAAAGGAGTACGTCAAGGCTGTATATTGTCACCCTGTTTATTTAACTTATGTGCAGAGTACATCATGAGAAATGCTGGACTGGAAGAAACACAAGCTGGAATCAGGGTTGCCAGGAGAAATATCAATAACCTCAGATATGCAGATGACAGCACCCTTATGGCAGAAAGTGAGGAGGAACTAAAGAGCCTCTTGATGAAAGTGTGTGTTCTAGGAACCTCATATAAGTGGAATCTTGCAGTATGTGTCATTTTGTGTCTGGCTCATTTCACTCAGTGTCTTCTGAGTGTACCCATGCTGTAGCATGCATCAGCACTTCATAAGGCTGAATAATATTCCATTCTAGGATTATGTTTGTATTTCATTCATTAATGGATATGTGAGTTATTTTCACCTTTTGGCTTTTTCGAGTAATGCTGCTGTGAATATCTCTTTGAGTCCCTACTTTTGATTCTTTCAGGTATAGACTTAGAGGAGAATTCTTGGATCACACGCTAATTTAGTATTTAGCTTTTTGGGGAAGCACCATATTGTTTTTTGCAGTGGCTTCAGCATTTTGTTATTTTATTTCCAACTTTATTGAGATACCCTTACATATTGTTGGTGTTGAGTCACTTATGACTCTTTTGTGACCCCATGGACTGTATACCCCACCAGGCTCCTCCATCCATGGAATTTCCCAGGCAAGAATACTAGAGGGGGTTGCCATTTACTACTCCAGGGGATCTTCCCAACCTAGGGATTGAACCTATGTCTCCTACATTTCAGGTAAGTTCTTTACTGCTGAGCCACCAGGGAAGCCTGTAATTACATATAACATTATGTAAATGTAAGTTATACAAATGGTTGATTTGGTAAACTTACATATTACTGAATGGTTACCACCATAATGTTGATTGACAGTTCTGTCATGTCACATGATTGCCTTTCCATTTTTTGTGCTAAGAACTTTTAATGTCTACTCTCTTCGTAACTTTTGAATATACAACACAGTATTATTGGTTATACCAACCATACTGTACATTAGATCCCCAGAACTTACTCATCCTATAACTGAAGCTTTGTACTTGACTAACATCTCTCCATTTCCTACACCTCTCAGCCCTTGGCAAATACTCATCTACTCTCTATTTCTATGAGTTCAGTTATTTTAGACTCCACAAATCGTTTAAGTGATATCCTGTGGTATTTTCTTTTTCTTGTCTGACTTGTTTCACTTAGCACAGTGTCCTCAAGGTCCATCCATATTGTCACTAATGGGAAGATTTTCTTCTTTATCATGACTGAGGACTATTTCATTTGTGTGTGTGTATCCATTCATCCGTTGATGGACAGTTGTTTGCACATCTTGGCTATTGTTAATGATGCTGCTGTGAACATGGGAGTATAGATACATGTTTGCAATCCAATTTTCATTTCCTTGAAACATACCCAGAAGTGGGGCTCCTGGATCATATGAAAGTTCTGTATTTAATATTTTCAATAATCTCCAACTCTTTCCATACATTTCCATCAACAGTGCGCCAGTGTTCTTTTTCTCCACATCCTCATGAACACTTCTCTCTTATATTTTCATGATCGCCACTCTAACAGATTTGAGGTGCTGTCTCATGGTGCTTTTATTTGCATTCCGTGATGATTAATGACGTTTAGCACTTTCTCCATGTGCCCGTTGACCATCTGTATGTCTTCTTTGGAAAATGTATATTCAGTTCTTCTGCCCATTTTTAATCAGATTGCTTGGCTTTTCACTACTGAATCTCATGAACCATGCACATCGGTTCCAATTTTTCCACAATATTGTGAACACTTGTCATTTTCTGGGGCTTTGTTTTCTTTTGTTTATAATGGGCACTTGACAGTTACAGCATTGTTATTGTTTAGGCACTAAATTGTGTCCGACTCTTTGCAACCCCATGGACTGCAGCTCACCAGGCTTCCCTGTCCTCCATTATCTCCTGGAGTTTACTCAAATTCACGTCCATTCAGTCAGTGATGCTGTCTAACCATCTTATCCTCTGCCTCCTGCCATCCTTTTGTCTTCAGTTTTTCCCAGGATACTTTCACACAGATTAGCTAGCCTTGCCATCTGAAACATGGTTCCCTTGCTGGGTTTTTTAAAGACACAGTGAAGAATGTAAGAATGAATGATAAAAGTTCATTCAACCACATTTGCTAACTCTTTAGATGTTTCTCCAAAAGTTGCCATTCAGGACATTTTCTGAGTGTGAATTCTTGTATATTTACCCCCTCAGAAGGGTTTCCCTGGTAGCTCAGTTGGTAAAGAATCTGCCTGCAATTCAGGAGACCCCAGTTCAATTCCTGGGTCAGGAAGATCTGCTGGAGAAGAGATAGGCTACCCACTCCAGTATTCATGGTCTTCTCTTGTGGCTCAGCTAGTGAAAAATACACCTGCAATATGGGAGACCTTGAGTCAATCCCTAGGTTGGGAAGATCTGCTGGAGAAGGGAAAGGCTATCCACTCCAGGATTCTGGCCTGGAGAATTCCATGGACTGTATAGTCTACAAGGCTGCAAAGAGTCAGACACAACTGAGAGACTTTCACTTTCAGAAGCAGCAAATAAGGCATTCATGAGAGATGAAAACATATTGTGAATAGCACATCCTCTGTAGCTCTGCATGTATGTGGGCTCGGAAGCAAAGGCGGTTAGGAACTAGTAACAGCAAACATACTGGCTTCTGATGTGTCTCTGTTGCTGGGATTTAATCAGGATGTTTTAGTATTGACCCTCTCTTCAGAGACTTCAAGGGAACATGATATCAGTCTCATCTACTCGAAATACTTATTAAGTGGGAGAGATGGACTGAAGCATTTAGTATCTTGGAAGACAACCAAAGCCTAGTTTGTGATCAAAGCATAACTATATCATATATTTTTTAATCCCTGGTTACTGCAGATAATGGTGTTACTGACATTGCAAAATATTGTAATTAAAGAATAGGCTTAGTATAGTACTTTAAATCACACTGTTTTTTGTTTTCTATTATTGAAATAGCTTTAGAATGGCTGTTTCTTTTCAGACTAACAGCAAATGCAGTCAGCCTTTGTGACCAGGAGCTCAATTTTGTGACTTTGTTACAATAATTACTGGCAAGAGGAAGAGGTGGTATGTTGATTTCAAAGGCAATTTACATTTTACTGTTGTTATCTTTCTGCCACTGTCCAAGTTGACACAAAATAAGGTATGCATCATTTAAAAAGACTTTAACTAGGTCAGTTTCAGAAAATTTTAACTGGGGCTTCAGGATTTCAGGTGATTTGTCTGACTATAGTTGCAATTAACAGCAGCTGTAGAGAATATGGATGTGAGACTTGGACTGTGAAGAAGGCTGAGTGCCGAAGAATTGATGCTTTTGAACTGTGGTGTTGGAGAAGACTCTTGAGAGCCCCTTGGACTGCAAGGAGATCGAGCCAGTCCATTCTGAAGGAGATCAGCCCTGGGATTTCTTTGGAAGCAATGATGCTAAAGCTGAAACTCCAGGACTTTGGCCACCTCATGCGAAGAGCTGACTCATTGGAAAAGACTCTGATGCTGGGAGGGATTGAGGGCAAGAGGAGAAGGGGATGACAAAGGATGAGATGGCTGGATGGCATCACTGACTCGATGGACATGAGTCTGAGTGAACTCCAGGAGTTGGTGATGGACAGGGAGGCATGGCATGCTGCGATTTGTGGGGTCACAAAGAGTCAGACATAACTGAGCGACTGCACTGAACTGAAGTGATAGAGAATGAGTTTTAACTGTTAAAGAGTGAAAGATGATTTTTAAATGTTAAAGAATTTGCTTAAAGAGGTTTAATCTAAGGGGAAACCCTCTCCTCTAATCTAGGTGGCTCATGCTTCATCTTAAAACTCCTTGAGGGCAGGCACCTTATCTTTTCCATCTCTCTGTTGGTACCACGAAACCCACACCACCCCTATTTATGTGTAATGACTGGGCTTTGAGTATATGTACAAAATAGTAGATAGAACAGGTTCTTCCAACTATGATGGCTTCCATATTTCAAGCCAGTCCTTCTTAAATAACCGCTTTTTAAAAAACCAATGATTAGATTCAAACTAACTTAAATTATGTAATGTCATATTATTTTAAAATGAAGTCCATATATAATACTTGTTTTTCCCTTTCAGACTTACTTAGATCTGTATGACAGTCTCTAGGTTCATCCATGTCTCTGCAAATTGTACAATTTCATTCCTTTTTATGGCTGAGTAATATTCGTGTGTGTGTGTGTGTGTGACATCATCTTTAAGCTCTGGGAGTTGGTGATGGACACGGAAACCTGGCATGCTGCAGTCCATAGGGTTGCAGGGAGTTGGACATGACTGAACTAACTGACTGATATCATCTTTATCCATTCCTCTGTTGATGGACATTTAGGTTGCTGCCATGTCCTAAGCTATTGTAATTAGTGCTGCAAATATATTAAGGCATATATGTGGAATCTAGAAAATGATAGCAATGAATTTGTTTGCAAGGCAGAAATAGAGACACAGATGTAGAGAACAAGCATATGGATACCAAGGGGGCGGGGGGTGGGATGAATTGGGAGACTGGGATTGATACATATACACTACTATGTCCAAAACAGATACCTAATGAGAACCTACTGTAAAGCACAGAGAACTCTACACAGCGCTGTGGTGACCTAAATGGGAAGGACATCCAAAAAAGAGGGGATATTCTTTTCATACAGCTGATTCACTTTGCTGTACAGCAGAAACTAATATAGCATTGTAAAGCAACTATAATTTTTTAATAGTTTATTGTACCATTATGATATGTGTGCCGTCACTCAGTCATGTCCAGCTCTGCGACTCCATGGATTATAGCCTGCCAGGCTGCTTTGTCCATGGAATTTTCCAGGCACGAATACTGGAGCGGGTTGCCATTTCCTACTCGTGATGCCAGATTATAAAACTCCACCAGGAAAGGAATTTTTCTTTTTTATTTACTATCCCTTCCCCAGTACGTGGAACAGCACTTGGCACATAGTAACCCCTAGATCTTTGTTGAATGTATGAATATATTTTTTAAGGCTGCCTTTGTATAGGATGAAAACCCCAGTTTTCATGTTAGGAAATCTTAATGATTGTCTTGGCTCTGCTACTAATCTGCTGTGTGATCTCAAGTATGATACTCAATCTCTCTGTGCCTTTCTTATCTCTGAAATGAAGAAATTAGATTTTATGAATGATAAAGCCCAGTCCATGTTTAAAAGTACATAACACACTGATTGGTGATTTGCAGGGTGGTTTTGGGAAGTGACTGCTTAGAAACAAAAGTAGAATTTGTGGCCCTGGAACCCGTTTTGCCAACTGGCATGTCTGGCATTTGGAACTAAGACTTGGGTCCCTGGCTACTAAAATTTTGGCTCTAACAATTGAACTAATCATCAGCTTACTAAAAGAAAGGGGAAAAAAAGAAAAGGCTTTTGTATACTCTGGCATGGAATAGTGATTTTTAAGAATAAGGAAAACTGAATCTGACACAGAAGAGTAAAATATAGCACAATGATTAAAAAAAAAAAAAAAAAGAACTAGATTTAAATCCTAGTTCCAATATTTTCTGTGACCTTGGCCAAGTAATTTAATTTCTGTGCCTCCATTTTGGCATCAATAAAATGGAATAATGACAATATCTGAATGAAATAATTTATTGATAGTTTTAGGGACAGGGTAAGCTTTTAAAGTCTTACAGCCAGGCTGATATAAAGGAATTAGGCAGGTGGATAGAAATGAATCGATGAAAGATAAATCTGTATATTTGGCTGGAGGCAACCACCAAGAGGTTAAGTAGTGGTTGGGTACATGTACGAGATCAGTATCTTTACTCACTAACATTAATAATTTGGTCAGTTTCTAACCATCTCTGCATCTCAGTTTTCTCATCCATAAAATGGAGCTAATAATAGCACCTCCCTCTTAGGGTTATTGTGAATTTTCAGTGGAACAATCCATGTAATGTGTTTAGAGCAATGTCTAGTGGATAATCAGCACTCAATAAATGAAGCTATTCTTATTTTGTTCCATTAAGTTCACACAGAGGGAGGGGAAATTGAAAGGGACGGAGAAGACTGCTAGCCTGGTGAATGAAGAGAAAGCAGTGCGGATCCAGTAGGACCAAGGAGGTTATCATAGTCTAGGGGCTTGGGAGAGGGGGGTTGTTTGTTTGCAGTTTTTTAAAAATTACTTGTAAACATACTGAACTTTGAGATAGGAGAAAAGAAAAGCTGTGCACATCTAAGATGTTGGATCATGGATGATAAATATCACAGAGTCTCTAGTTTATTCTTGGGTGGTGAAACATGTTTTAAGAAAGCTGCCATACAGAAAAGGTCTTTTCGTCATCAGCTATGTGGGTTAAAAGATATGGCTTAATCGTGCCCTAACAGTTAGTTGTAAACAGATTATCAGTCTTTTTGTAATCAGGCAGTAGCTGTGATACCACAGGGAGTCATTACCTACCATGGGTTTACCAGTGAGCCCCAAATTATTCTGTGTAGAGATGTGAGTTGGGGGCGGGGGCAGTGCCCGGACATCTCAGCACAGAGGGCCGTTTAGCCAAATTCTTGAAGCTGCAAAGCTGTCACAAAATAAGTTGAGATGTGAAGACAGGATGGAAAGAATGCAGATCAAATAAAGAATAAAATAGAGGCTAAGTTTGCAGCTAGCACTTTAAGTGTATTTCTTTGTGGTAAGCTTTAAAGAGACATGAAGAAAGCCTGTGTGTTTCATGACTGAATCCTTTTCCAGTTGATTGGGAAATTTTGGATATGTCTGAGCACACCTCATTTTTTAAAAAATTGTGTACAAAAACAACCCAATTAAAAATGGTCAGAAGAAATGAATAGACATTTTTCCAAAGAGGACATGCCGATGGCCAACAGGAACGTGAAAATATGCTCAACATGGCTAATCATTAGGGAAATGTAAACCAAAACCACAATGAGATAACACCTCACTGATAGCACCTGTCAGAATGGCCATCATAACAAAAAATGTTGGTGAGAATGTGGAGGAAGGGGAACTCTCATACTCTATTGGTGAGAATATAAATTGGAATAGGCACTGTGGAAACACTGTGGAGGTTTCTCAAAAAACTGAAAATGGAACTACTGTATGACCCAGCAATTCCATTCCTGGATATATATCCCCTCAAAACAGTAGTTCAAAAAGATCCATGCATTCCAGTGTTCATAGCAGCATTATTTGCAATAGCCAAGACATAGAAGCAACCTGAGTGTCCATCAACAGATGAATGGATAAAGAAAACATAGTATATGTGTGTTTTTGTGTGCATGCACATATGCATAGTGGAATACTACTCAGCCATGAAAAAGAATGAAGTCTTGCCACTTGTAGCTATTTGGATGGACTTGGAGGGCATGATGTTAGATGAAATAGGTCAGAGAGAGACAAATACTATATGATATCACTCTTATGGAATCTTAAAAATATAACAAAATAGTGAATATAACAAAAGCAGATTCACAGACAAAGAGAAGAAACTAGTGGTTACCAGTGGGGAAAGGAAAGTGGAGAGGGACAAGGAAGGGTAAGGGATTGGGAAGTACAAACTAGCTATAAAATAAACTACAAGGATATATTTTACAACACGTGGAGGATAACCAATTACAATTACTGTAAAGGTAATATAACCTTTAAAAGTTGTGAATTACTATATCATACACCCGTAACTTACATAATATTGTGCAGCAACTATACTTCAATAAAAAGCAAAACATGTATTTTTTCAGAAATAGGTTGGCTTATTATTCAAGTAGATAGGGGTAGAAGGGCCTTCTTAGCAGAGAGTAATAGAAAATTTTCTCCTTTACAAGCATTGTTTCTTACAAAGTACAATACATAAGTTCAGCTTTAGAATGTAAATATCCTTTGAAGGTGTCAGATGTCTACATTGTTTACACTTCAAAGTAAATCACTTTCATTTTTTATTTTTCTCTCTTCTCCAACTGAGGGTTTGACCTTGAAGGCAATGGAGTTTCAAATGGAAGATTAAAATTAAATTAAATTAGAAATTAAAACTGAGGGACATCTAAGGTGAGTTGGCTTGCAGTAGGGAACTTTGATTAAACGTTCAAAGAGTCAACTGGTAAAGAAGACATTGGGACATTTGAGGAGAAGAGAGACTGGATTCATTTAATTCACATTTATTCCAGGATTTTCAGAAGCAGATGGTCCATTTCCAAAATTCTTTATACAGTGCTTAAACCATAATTTAATAATGCTTGAAGCTCTTGTTAGAGTCTGTGCCAGCTCATTACAACAGGGTGAGTGTAAATGACTAAGTAATTAGCAGGGGCCAGGGCAAAATCTAAGGGCAGGGCCCTTAGATTCAAAAAGCAGGACAGGGCATCCCTGGTGACTCAGTGGTAAAGAAACCGCCCGCCAATGCAGGAGACACCGGTTCAATCCCTGGTCCAGGAAGATCCCACATGCCTCGGAGCAACTAAGCCCATGCTTCACAACTCCTGAGCCTGTGCTCTAGAGTCTGGAAGCCACAGCTGCTGAGCTCACATGCCCTAGAGCCTGTGGCCCACAACAAGAGAAACCACTGCAATGAGAAGCACATGCACTGCAACTGGAGAGTAGAGAGAAACCCACTCATGCAGCTAGAGAAAAGCCTGCACAGCAGTGAAGACACAGCACAGCCGAAAAAAGCAAGGCAGAGAGTTGTTACGTGTGCAAACATCTAAAACCATTTCCTTTCTTCCACCATCTCTCTCAGCTTGTCATAACATTTTTTTATTGGCTAATGTAGTTCCAAGTATAAAGAAAAGCACAAGTTTAAATTATTAGCATAAATTTAACCATTCATCTTTATACTGTGCGATGCAAATATAAGGCTATCTAACTTTCATGCAGAATCATGCAATTTGTATGTCATAGATCATGCATATGTGCATCTTTCTTAGCAGAACAGTGGAAACACTGCACAAAACTTATTCTACCATTTTTATTTCATGTCTTGATACACGCACAGTCTCCCTTAGGCTTACTGATGACTGAAAGAGAAAAAGAACTGTGGATTTCCCTTTCTTTCTCTTTTTATGTATCATTTTCAACATAAGCAGCTGGCTAATACAAGGGAGAAAATGCAATAAACAAAGGCTGTGATAGGGTTTCTTGGTCATCTGTGTTTCTTTGAATAGCGTTGCCTTCTCAAAGTCGGATGCAGATTCTCGTTCCCATGAAAAGCGTGGCTGGGGGATGATCAGCTTCCTCACTTCCTCAGCCATAGTCATACAAATCTCACTGACCTCCCAGGAATCACGGGTCTACCGGAATTCAACTTCTTGCATGTTATATGTGGATAAGGCAGTAAGGTCTGGGACAGGTGTATTATTGTTCAGGGGTATTGATGCCCCTGCTCCCGTTTATGCTCCATTACCCCATTGGACTGCACCCACAGAACTCTGGTTCAAATATAAAAAGCATTAAGCAGAGCATAGGGCTGTTCTGAGCATGGAGCCCCATGGAGCTGCCCAGGAGGCGCATCCATGCGTCCCGCCCTGCTTTGAAGTTTCCTAAACACAGATGAGGACAGAAGTAGCAAAGGGGTTTGCAAAGGAAGTGGCAACTCGCTAGTCTTCCTCGTTTGCTTTTTATTTGATCAGAGGCTGCCTCAGACATCTGGGAGTCACAGAATAATTGCAGACCTACTTCTGAAATTGATTCTTACTCTAAGATCTGCAAGGGTAAGAGGACCTGGAGGCAGATGGCTAGTTTAACGTGGTCTTCAAACAAACACCATGTTTTATGGTCTATGCATTTGAGTAAAATTTTACAGTAAAACATGAGACTTCAAAAAGTGAACTTGGATGGTTTTGAGTTTAACGTGTTCAGTTGAAGAGGCACTTATAAATCAAGAAATCCATGTTAAAGATACAATAGTAGACTTTAAAGAATTGTTCCTAGAATTTCCAGAGCTCCCAGCTATACTTCATCAACTGTGCACTGGTTTCTATGGCTCAGTGACCACATCTCTCCCATTTCCACATCTTCTTATCCCAAAGGACGGATGATTGTTGCTAAAAATCGAGGAAGATTTGAGAGAAGTCTTGTGCCCCAACCACAATTTACCTTGCTCCCTGAAAGTTCTACTTTATGACTTATTGAGTAGCATTATTAATATTTCGTAAGAGTTTCTTCTCCATATTTAAGAAAGGACTGCCACAATGTAGAGCATGGTTTTTATTACATCTTGTGGAAAATTGATTTTTTTTCACACAGAGATAGACTTAATCTTATAGTCAATAGAGAAATAAATATTTGAAAGTAAAAGCTGGAAAAAGAGAATTAAAATGTGCTGAGTTCTGTTATGTACCAGTTACTGTTCTTTACATGTATTTTTGTGTTTAACATCCACATAGTCATTGTGGTAGGTGAAAATAAGAATACTGTCCATGTGAGGCCAGAAACCCATCTGGAAGCTTCCATTCCAGTATTGTATGTCCAAGGCCTAGCTGAGAAGCCTGCTTAGTACTGACTTCTCAAAGCCAGTGTGGTCAAATTAAGCTCACCTTTTCCCCACAAAGCCTTCTCTAGTCGCTTTGTGTCCAACTCTTTGCGACTCCATGGATTGTAGCCTGCCAGCCTCCTCTGTCCATGGGATTCTCCAGGCAAGAATACTGGAGTGGGTTGCCATGTCCTCCTCCAGGGGATCTTCCTGCCTAAGGGGTTGAACCTGTGTCTCTTGCATCTCCTGGGTTGGCAGGCAGGTTCTTTGCCACTAACACCACATGGGAAGCCCCTTCTCTAGCCACAGCCTTTCTCATCTAAGCGATGGTACTGCCCTCTTCCGATTGTGCGGGCTAAAACCCTTGAGGACAGCCTTGCCACCCTCCTTCCTTATCTCCTCCACCCAGTCCATAAGGAGATGCTCTTGACTCTCCTTCAGAAGAAGCCCAGCCTGGACCTGAGCCCTCCTTAGCAGCACCCACTGAGTCTGAGCTGACATCTCTGTCCAAGAAGATGATCTTTCCACCTGCCTCCACCCTGGCAGCCGGCCCTGTGGTCTCTTCCCATGCAGCAGCTAGAATAAGGTTATAGAAACAGAACTAGTATCAATTCTGAGCTCAACCTCCTGCAGTGGCTCCCATTTCACTTTCAGAGTAAAAGCCAAAAAGCCTCGAGCTGCCTTTGATTCACCCTCCCTCTACCTCTGCCCACACAGTAGCCCCCCTGCTACCCCTTCATTCCTCTGCCTTTGATCCCCACTTCCCAGTGTCACTCCATTCCCACTGACCCTCTCGCAATTCCAGGAACAGCCCCTGGGGACACTCCCACCTTCGGGCCTTAACCTTGGCCATTCTGTCTGCTGAAACACCCTAATCTTGCACATGACTAACCCCCTCACATCCTCCAAGGGCTTGGTTTCATGGCACCTTCTTACTGAGGTCCCCTTACCACCCCACAGGCAACAAAGGCCAGAGGTGAGGATTCAGTGACACACATGGATAGTGGGCACCTTTGAAGGTTGAGGAAGGTGGTAGGATGCTGGGCAGATCCTAGAGAAAGGGGCCAAGCAGATGGCCCAAGCGGTTGACTCTGTAACAACACAGTTGGGGTAGCAGAAAGTTTGCCATTGAATCAAGCAACTTAAGGTCAAATTTCACTGTGTGTGTGTGTGTGTGTGTGTGTGTGTGAGAGAGAGAGAGAGAGAGTTTTGTTTACCTTTCCTTTGCTCTTGTTCTTTCTCAGATATAGAAACTAAATATTGCTACTCCGTGACAGAGGGAAAAAAAAAAAAAGCAGGAAGAAAAAAATTTAAAAGGGACTCTGGGAAAGGAAGAAAATACCAGAGAGTCAGGAATTCTTCATTCTAATCTCAATTCTGTCACCAAAGGCCAATGCCTTGGGCAAGTCATTTCCTTGGTTTCAGTTTGTTTAGCTGTAGAATAAGGAGATTGGGCAGGAATCAGTAAGTTTCTCAACTTGATCAGGAGAATGAGCCAGGGCGCCTTTGCAAAATGCACATTTCCCTGAGTCTACTCATGAACAGACTGATTTAATCAATCTTACATGAAATTCTGTAGTTTGTATTTTTTACCAGTTTTCCAGACAATTGTGATGATCAACCACTCTGGAATCACTAGATTTGATGACATTTAAGACAACCTCCCAGTGTTCCATTGTTTAAGATATTTGTTTACCTAAATATTCAAATCAGAAAATATCACAATTGTAGTAAGATTGACTTTTATTGTTTCTCTGGGTGTTTCTGTCAAAAACTGCATAATCTTTTCATTTTTTTCTATAGAAAATTAAGAACAATGTCTAGCACAAGATAGTTCCTAAATATTTATGAATGAATAAGTGATCAGTTCCAAATGTTTAAAAAATTGATATTTTTAGTATCTCCTTGGGTAACCTATTTCTCATATGTAGGAAAAAAATTCAGAGTTCATCTGGTATCCTTCAACACTAAGAATACTTAGCAAAATAATTATATATAAACGAAGACTCATAATGATACTTATACTTGAACATTTTTGATAATGGAAAACTATTTCTATCCTTTATAGTATAGATAAACGGAATGCATGTGAAAGTATTCTATTCCCAAGGTGCTTTATGTGCTATGAAAATATGTGATATTTTTGTGCTCCTATTGTTCTTGTTTTCAGCTACCCATGGCATCCTAATTCTCAACCTGTCAACTTTGCCAGCCTCACAGTCTTGCTGGGACAACTTCTGCAGAGAATTGTATTAGCCCTGAACTTTTTGAATGACCAGTGTGATTTGTGGAAACAAATACAGTCTCATGGGTTTCAAAAGGGATTGAACTTGGAGGCAGAAATTCTGAGATGTCATTCTGCCTTTGTGTCTCTTAATAAAATTAGTCAAGCCTTGTCACCTCTTCTGGCCTCTAGTTCCTCTTCTGTGAAGTGATTTCTCCATTTATTCAGACACTGTCATAGTGCCTCTGACATTATTTGAATGTGCTACCACAAGCCACAAAATCATATTGCTTAGAAGCAAACAGGAACAGAACTCTGTTGGTACCTTCATTTTTCAACACCAATCATTTGTGCCTGTAACACAAGGCCTTGCCTCCATGACTTTTCAGAAAGGAAAAGCATAGGTCAGCATAAAGCATGTGATATGACCATAATAGGTATCCCCCTCCTTAAGTCTGGGTCCAATTAGAAGTTCCATTTTACTGCTTTCATGAGAAAATATTGTTACTAGTTGGAGCTTATGGTTTGGTTTAGGCCTCAGCCAGTATCTAGTAGGGGCTTCCCAGGTGACTCAGTAATAAAGAATCTGCCTGCCAGGGCAGGAGGTGTGGTTCTATCCTTGAGTCAGGAAGATCCCCTGCAGAAGGAAAGGACTACCCACTCCAGCATTCTTGCCTGGAAAATTCCATGGACCAAAGAGCCTAGCGGGTTATGGTCTATAGGGTTGCAAAGAGTCAGATGTGACTGAGCACGCACGGCACCTAGATCTAGTGATACTCCTAGGAAGAGTCTGCCATGATTGGTGTCCTCTTGTGATATCAAAGGAATTACCCTGGAAAGGATACTTGTTAACCCCCGCCTTTTTTTTAGTTACAGTTATTTAGTTGCTGCATTGTAAAACAAATATTGCACAGGAAGTGAACACAACCTTGTGTATAATATATCTTACAAAATGACATGACCAATGCTTGCATTTTATTACTTTTTAAAGAGAATATAAGCGTTAATGGTAGAAAGGTATTAATAGACGGTAGAGTAGCAAACCTATTTATTATGGTGACATTATTTTGTATTTTTTAGGGTTGATTTTCTTTTGAAAAGCATAAAAGGAAAGTGTACCATTGTGTGAGAACTCTGCCAGGCTAATTTTCTATGAAACACTCTTCTCACATCATTGAATTTAACGGCTGCCAGAGTCATTGTGATCTTCTTAAGTAACTTTTTGTTTCAGGGCTTTGTATCTGGGCTTCCCTGGTGGTTCAGACTGTAAAGAATCTGCCTGCAATGTGGGAGACCCAGGTTTGATCCCAGGGTTGGGAAGATGCCCTGGAGAAGGAAATGGCAACCCACTCCAGTATTCTTGCCTGGAGAATTCCATAGTCAGAAGAGCCTGGCAAACTGTAGTTCATGGAATTACAAAGAGTTGGACACAACTGAGTGAGTTAAGACACACACACACTGCATCTAATTACTGCATTTTGTTATATTTCAGAACAGTTGAGCATCACACACCAAAAGGCACATCGGGTTAAAAAACAAAAGCTGTAAAGTTTGGATCTTTTCCTGCACTGGAAGCAGGAAAAATGGAAAATTGATCATCAAAGGTAAAACTATCTCCTTTTCCTTTAAATCATATATTCCTACAGCTCCCTTTTCAGTCACTGTGTGTGAAGCAATTTTTTCTTTTATGATTGTGTGGTGAAGTTTAACAGACATATTTCTGGCTTATAATTCTAAGTATATTAATATGCTGCTGACATAATCCTCTATTGTTTTAACTCCTTAATTGCCTGCTCAGAATTTGGACCAAATGTGTTTTATATGTTTAATTTTCATTCTTGGTGTTGATCTAGAGTGGCAGAGCAGGGCGACGCACTTTTGTAAGTCTTTGGGCTAAAATGTTGCACTTTAGGTTAGGCATGGAATCATGGAAGTAGGTGATGCAGTATCAGCTTCTTTCTTCTTGGGAGTGTTGGACGGATTTGAATTTATCACCACAAACTGATCAACTTGATTTATGTGAGGTAAGAAAGACAATGGAAACACTTGAAGTAATGGTATGGTCTCCACTCCTTTCATTTTATTGTATAGTTTATGGAAAGAAAAAAGAATGGTCTTGACAATATGTGATGTAAGATCTAAAAGGAATTGATATTGCCAAATATGTTAATAATTGATTGTCTTTGTTATGATTGCTTGCCTGGGACAACTACTTGAGCATGGTTGTTTACTGGGGAGTTAATTCCAAGGATTGGGGACAGTGAATGGGGGAAGAAACAAAGACCAAAATAAGAGCAAATGAATGAGTTCTCCAAGGTGGACGTGGGACCATGGTTCCCCTGGGACTTCCAAGAGGCTATGAGATCCCCCCTGGAATTTCCACCTGAAGGACGTATAGCCAAAGGTTCGCTCATTGGCTTTTTCCCTTTGGTTGTGGAAGCTCCTGGGTCATTAAATCCCCCACAGTGCTGAGCAGTGCTGGCACTGGTCACTTGTGGACACTGTGAAGGCAAAGAGAATCTGAGTTGGTTCAGAACTGTCCATCTGTGCAGCCATGGCTGAAATCAGAGGTGGACCAACAGGGTATGATGCAGGGACCAGAAGTGTCTATTGTAGTTCTTTTTACTTTATTTCCAGTAGTCAAATAAATCACATAATCCTCTTAAATGAACCATTTCCAGGAAGAATATGTCTTGTGTTTTAAAGACGTTGATCAGTGATATCCAAATGGCATAGAACCTAAAGGAACTCTGTTTCAAAACTAACTTCTTATTTAATAAATTGTCCATGTTCAGAGGTGAAAAGTACATCCTGGTCCATGTGTACTTTGGATATTATGTAGTAAGATTTGAAGTATGACCAAAATATTGGAAAAGAGATAATGGAATTAGACTTTATAGTGCCTATACATATTATTCACTGTATATTGATTTCGTACGGGAAGGTGTCTGTGGATGCACAAAAATAGAATTATTGTTTTTCCTATTTGGAAATAGCCCCATTAGCTGTGTCATTATTGGTGTGAAAAGCGTGACTGTAATTATGCATGTCCGAGCATAAAATTACAAGGACGGTCAGCTGACAAAATAGATTTAACACATTAAAGTGAATCAGGGTTTGTTTGTTGGTTGGTTTTTGGCAATGAGGACATTCAGCAGATGAAAATAAAGCCAGGTAAAGGCTGTGGTTTGTTGTGACCTAGAAGATCCTTTGTTCAGAGGAGAGATGTTACCAGGGAACTCTAAGGAGCAACTCTGCAATCACATGAATAAGCAACATTTCAACTGATAAAATTAACATGCAAATCCCTAATGCAGGAAATGAAAATGGTAGAAGAAGGGAAAGGGTGGCCAGAAGAGGCAGGGCAGGGGGACCACAGAAACAGTGACACGTGGCGAGACAGAAATGCCCAAAGTGGACAGAATGAAACTGCAGAAATAAGAGAATCAGAAAGCGGTGGAGAGATAACCTCTTAGAGCAGACCTCATCTTGAGCTCAGGATGCAGACTGAGCAAATGGTCTCAGTTCAGCTGAGGCCTGATAAATTCCTGGGTCATCACAGAAAGAATCAATTAATGTGTCTTCTCACCTAAACAGCACAGTTGTCTCCTTTGTCTTCCTGTCTGTGGTCTCATTAGATTCCAAAGCCTCCTGAATAAAAGCTCTGATCACATTTGCTCTTTGCTCAGAAAATATTCCCTTATTTACCAAGTCATCATTGTCCAGACTTCTTAATCAGATATTTCAAACCTGCCACTCTGTTTTCAGGCTTCACTTTCTTATTCCTTGATGCCACTCAATGTCTAGACCATTGATTAGTACTGCAAATTCTGTGATGTATCTTCCAAGTGATTTGGGTGCATTTGGGTTCTCAAACATAGCTGAGTCTAGTCTAGGACCAGACCCAAGAATTTGCCTTGTTAAAATGTTCCCAGCTGGGTCACTATTGCTGGTCCAGGAACCTCACTTTGAGAATCACCCTGGAAAAACAAATTATCCAGGCTGGCACTATGGTTTCTACATTGCAGTTTAAATCAAAGACTGATCGCAATAAAAGGGCTCGCTTGCCAGCACCACCATTGTTGTACTGGGTACTAGATTAAGAACAGAGTCTGTCTCCTGGTCAAATGCCATCTTAGTGTCATAAAATCCCCCACAGGAAGCTTCTTGATACATTTCTATATCCCCTGCTGTGTTATAGGCTTATAAATGTTTATTGGATGGATGGGTGGATGGAAGGAAAGGAAGGGAAGAAGGAGAGAGGAACAGACAGACAGGTTTGGCAAGCAAGTGTTGATTTCAGCAAGAAACTTCATGCCTACAAAGAAATTGCTGTGGTAATTGCCATTAGGAAAAGACTAATTACCGTCACACGAAAACCTCCTTATTGTATAAGAACATACTCCATATTTCATGCATTTGATTAGGTGGAATAACTATGGAGTCAGAGCCTGAGCATCTGGGTATCAATAGTATTGTGCTCTATAATAAGCAGAGTCTTTCACAAAAGACTTTGCTGTTTGATTGAGTTCAGCAGAGGAGAGATGTCATTTCTATCAAGACAAATTGTGCATTTTACTTTATAAAAGAGCCACTGGCTATGTGCAAGCAGGAAATCACATCTATTTAATGAATTCCTTTGCAAATGTCTCTTCCTTGAGTTTAAATTTTGCAGCTGCAGCATCATTTGAATGTTTATTCACATTTCGGACAATTGTGCTTTCTGGGATTTTGCTTTCTTGCGTTCAGATGTGTTCGTGTATCACTGTTGCAAATTCTTTCTCTACATCTTTTATCTGCGCACATCATCCCGTGATTGGCTTGTAAATTTATCCTACTTTTCTTACTAAAATAACTGTTCCTGCTGTCTGCTTTCTGCCTGCTCTTTGATTTAGTCCTGAAATTGGGCTCAAGGCCTACTTTTAGAGCTCAGCGTGAAATTTATTCTGTATGTTTTTAAACCAGGTTCCTACTTGTTTATTTCTGTTATAGGTTCTGTGTTGGCACCAGCTTCAAAATGCGCCCTTGAAAGAGCCTCTTATAATTATGTATCAGCATAAATAATAACAATGAATGAAAACAGGAATCTTGAAAATTTATTTTAAAAATTGATTTCATCATTTACTTTAATGGTAGAAAATTAAAACAGTCAGCTGCTGCTACAGCATAGCTGGTGTTAAGCTTCGAAGAAAGGACTAGTTCCAACTTTGTTGTTACCTTGATGTGTGTCCTTGGCTGAGTCCTCAGGCCTCAGCTACCTCCATTATAAAAAGAAGGATTTAGGATAAATGTCACTAAGGGGTTCACTCTGGTTCCTCATCTTGTAATGTCAAGATGTAGGTCACATGAAATTCTGCTTAAAATCAGGTATGAGAATATGAGTGAGTCAGTTCATCAACTAATACGGTAACCTTTGGAGGTAAAGTTGAAAGAACATGGTTTAGGGTGCAGAAAGATCTGTGTTCAAAACTCAGCTCATCCATATATTAACAGCATGAGCTTGGAGAACTGACTGCACCCTGTGGTGTGCCTCAGTTTCTTCATCTGTAAAATGGGGCCAGTGTTGTCATCATCTGCCAGTAGCTTTAAAAATGGGATAATCTGAAGAATATCCAGCACTTACCAACTGAGCACACTGAGCTCTGAGGATCTCTCCAGGCCTCTAAGCCAGCTTGAGCCCACACCATGGTTTTAGAGGTTAGTGGAAATTCCGTTCTTCTTCACTATAATTCTACAAGGCTAAGAAATTTATATCTGTGACTTTAAAAGATAAACTCAGTTTGGAAAATCTACCTGTAATTTAGTCATCTGAAACCTAGCAAGACAAATAGGAAAATTCAGCAGTAGGTTTTCAGCTTGACAGGATATCTGGTTCCATACATTGTGAGTAATTTATACAGAGCAAGCAAGGCTCTTTTCATCAAGACTGACTCCTTCAGTGTCAAAGCTTAAGGTCTGCAAATTGCATTCTGACTCTGACTTTGTTATGTGGCCACAGTTTGGGCAGAAACGAAAGCCTCTTTAAGACTTCGGTTTAGCCTGAATAAATGTTGCTGTGCTCTTGATTTATATCTGATTCCGGTAAGTTCAAAGGTATGCCTTACTTTTTTCTTTCTTGTCCTCTGAAAATTTATGTTTATAGCCAATTTGTACCCAGATAAATTACATTTGGGGCAAAGATGATTTGTTTACCATAGGATCCATGCAACTATGGAATATTTTTCTGCTCTTTTCATTAATTAATTTTTTGAGGTTGAAGTGTCCCTTTGATACTGGTTAACCTCAGTCCTTTCTCAGCAGAAATTCAGAACTTCCTCCTTAATAGGAATAGATCAATAAAGTTTTGGTGGACAATTTCATCAATCTTAGCAGAGGGTTTAACCCTGTGGGCTTCTTTACTCTATCAATATTTTATAAATCCTCTGCAAGTTAATGTCTTTTGAGATAAAGCTTACTATATTTTATTCCTCTGTGCTTTTTCATGAGAAATGATTTAGAGCCAGGAATTGCTGGTGCTGTTTGAGTACATTGATTACTTTAGACGCCTATAAGATAACTAAAATCTAATTGTGGGTCGTTGTGTTTATTTGTCATGTCTCTGAGACATTTCACCGCGAAGATGAAAATCATACTGATGAGGCTGTTTCAAGCTCTGGGAGATAGATACGTATATGTGTCAGCATACCACCTACTCAGTCAGTGTGTGGTGATGGTCGTGGTGGAGATGATGGTGTGGTGGTGTCTATTTAGCAACCTAGTCATCCACAGTAGTGTATTTAATTTCTACATAAATCAATTATTACCAAAATTGGCCTTTTCTATTAAAAGATCTATTAAGTACTATCTGAAGGACACATGTTCTCCATTGTATGATAGAATCATTTCTTTGTAAAGCAGAGTATAATAGAATTGATCACAGCTCACATCTTTTTTTAGTATTTGTTGACGTTTTTAAAATCCCCAAGGACAGCATTTAGTCTGTAGTAAAAGGGTTGGACTCTAAAGAAGGCTGAGTGCGGAAGAATTGATGCTTTTGAACTGTGGTGCTGGAGAAGACTCTTGAGAGTCCCTCGGACAGCAAGGACATCAAACCAGTCCATCCTGAAGGAAATCAACCCTGAATATTCATTGGAAAGACTGATGCTGAAGCTCCAATACTTTGGCCACCTAATGTGAAGCGTTGCATCATTGGAAAAGACCCTGATGCTGGGAAAGATTGAAGGCAGGAGGAGAAGGGGGCGACAGAGGATGAGATGGTTGGATGGCATCACGACTCAATGAACCTAAGTCTGAGCAAACTCCCAGAGATGGTGGACAGGGAAGCCTGGCAGGCTATAGTCCATGGGGTTGCAAAGAGTCAGACACAACTGAGCGACTGAGCAACAAAAAGATGCAGCTTGATATGAATTATAGGGAAAAAAACAAAATGCATATTGGCAAAGTTTTTTTCATTCCTGTTGTAATCTCATAATGTGCTAGAAATTTTCATCTAAAATATTTACTTAAAGCTAAATTTAGGGCAAAGATGATCCCACTTAAAACAACCATCATGAATGCAGGGATTTTTCTTGCCATTCCAATATGATCTGGGAATTATAAATCATGTAAAGTACAAATTTGACAAAATAGCTGCAGTGATACACAATTTATTTCTCTCTGGCATGTCAAATGTTTGAGGTCTTTGTATTTATTTATGATTAAAAATACAATAGCAAACATATGTCAAATACGTAGATTTTTACCTGTACGGGGGGGACATAATTTTATATCTACCCTTTTAGGGTCTTTGACTTGGCCTGAGAATTAAGTTGATGTAAGGTAAGTGAACAGAAAATTGCACAAATGAATTCAGTATAAGTTTTATGTGACTTAAATGTCTTCATAAGAAAATAAAGATGAAAACAAGTAGCGGAATCTAAGTGTTTATATACTACGTTGAACAAAGAGAGAGAATTGTGGAAACGTAACTAAAATATACAGGGGGCCTAAAGGAAGATAAGAGTTATTTTAACGAGGTCTCTTTGTATAGAATTCTCTCATCCTCCATGCCCTGTCTCTGGTAATAATGATCGTTTCCCCCTGTACAGGGATGGCATCTTCCACAGGGGAGTTTTATCTTCTGCTTTTAGCAAGTGAAGGGACCTCAGAACACAATGTTCTCCTCGTGCCTACTGTTTTTCCAGTGCCTTTGACTCAATAATCTTTATGCCAAAGTGGCATATTTCCCTTCCAGGCATTGTTTTGGGCACTTTATCTGAGACCTCACTTAACCCTGACTCTAACCTATGAGAACATTTTATACAACTTCAGGGAGAAATTGACAAATCCACCATCATGGAAATAGATTTCAAACTATTTTTCTTCTTGTTAGAGGAAACTCATAAAAATCTCACCAAAGACACAGAAGATATGAACACACACTAAGAAACTTCATTTAATGGTCATAAATGGACTTTTAAAATCAACAGTTAGAGAATACCAGTTCTTCTTCAGTGCTAGTGACACTAGATTTAGGAGAAAATTCACACCATAAATTAGTTGCATACACACGTGCCTACATACAAATACATAGGCACATTGCACTGGCGGGGGGATGTGCGCTCAGTCATGCCCAACTCTTTGTGACCCCATGGATGGTAGGCTGCCAGGCTCTTCTGTCCATGGGATTTCCCAGGCAAGAATACTGGAGTGGATTGCCATTCAGGGGATCTTCCTCACCCGGGGATGGAAGCTATGTCTCATGTATCTCCTGCATTGGCAGGCAGAGTCTTTACCAATAGCATGACCTGGGAAACCACTACCATAAATTAAAGTAGATTAGATTTAAGTAGTTGCTAAATGTTTAAATAGCAGAAGCAAAGCAAGAATGACATAGATTGAATTATTACTGTAAATTCGTTCTCGTTAATAGCCCATCCCTGAATTATTGGTCATGTTTAGGTTCCTGTGTGCGAAACAGGAGGACATTCCACTGATGTTTCATGGTCATGTCAAACTCATTATTTTCAGTACTCAACCCATAAATGCCCCCTTCCATCTGTTCGTCCATCAGCCATCTCTGCGGCTCTCTGTCCCCATCTATGTCACCATGACCCACACACCCTCTTGCTTAAGCTGGAAACCTGGGAGTCGTCTGTGAAATCACTTCTTCCCACCACTTTTGGAAAATGGAAATGAATTTGTCAAATGAAGTTCTATATTACCCATCTAATGCCCAGCTGGTCGGGTGATTACAGTCAGAGTGTGGTGATGAGACATTATACTCGTGTTTTCTCACGTGTTTGGGTTTCTGGCCACACTGTTCCATCCCCATGTATGGGGTTTATGTTTTTGCATTTTGTTACTGGTGGTGTATTGTTGGTGTTCCATGTAACACATGCAGGGAACATCCACTGTAGAACAGCTGAGAGATTCTCTCCTCTCCATGAAGGCATTGGATTTGTTGAAAGTTACCATGTATGGCCTTTGGCACACACAGCTCTCAGCAGTATTGCCCTCTTTAATTATGTCCCCCAGGAAAAAATAATCACTTCCCTGGTGAGGCAGCTTTCCTAATCAAAGACTTCCTGGGTCTTAAGTAATAAGAAACTCAAAAGTTTCGAATGGAAACTTATAGTGGGGCTTAATTGGGCATGTATTTTAATCTCCTGGGAAGATGAAGAAACTCTAAATGTTACATACAAGAAAATATTTCATGAGGGATACATGGATGGTTTCATATATTTTGTTCTGTTTTTATTTAAGAGAAGTTACTGGCAAAATAATGTGTGCATTAGTATTAAAAAGTTTGAGTAATGTATCTTCCTTGACCTGTAAATTACTGCTTCTTTCCCAATCATTTTATTGTCATTATTTTTCACTTGAACCTTTTTCTAGGTTTGAGAAATTTTGCTTGGTTATCATATGAAGGAAGGTGCCTCAGGCAAGTAGACTGAAGACCTGAGTCCCAGTAGGATTTTAACAATAAGAGGAACCGTGCCCCCTAACCTCCCAACCCAGGGAGACAGTTAACGAAAAAAAGAGAATTATAGATTGAACTCCAAGGGAAGGCCCTCTTGTAGGAGTCAGAAGAAGAAATTAGCTGGGAAGTTAAAATTAGCTAGACAGTGGTTAAAGCAGTTAAAAATGGATTTTATTCAGGACTATTGCAGTAGGGCCAGACAGACCTCGGTAACGAATTGGTTTCAATTCCAAATAAATTATGGACAAGTAGGAACTTATATAAATTATGGACAAGTATGGGTTTCTGTTGTGGCTCAGCTGGTAAATAGTGCACCTGCCATGTGGGAGACCTGGGTTTGATCCCTGGGCTGGAAAGATCCTCTGGAGAAGGGAAAGGCTACCCACTCTAGTATTCTGTCCTGGAGAATTCACAGTCCATGGGGTCGCAAAGAGTCAGACACTACTGAGGGACTTCCACTTAACAAAAACAAAGGACTTATAAGTAAGAAGCAGATGGGAGTCAGTGGATGGAAATTACTAAGAGGAAACATCAGGAGCAAGGGAAGATTCTGGTTAAACAGGCCTGATAGGATTCTTGATAAAGGCAGACCAGGGTGACCAGATATCAAAGGTGAAGAATTTGATCAGATCACAAGGCGATCAGTTACGGAAGGTGGGGTGTTCTGACTAAACTGACTTAGCAAAATTCTTGCTACAACTGGGTGATGCAAGCCCAGTGAGCCTAAGGGGAAGGCCTCGAGGCTTCAAGAAGACGGACTCCTTAGTCACAAGGCGAGTATTGGTCAGAGGAGGCAAAGAGCCAGGAGAACAGGGTTGGTTTTTGTCAGGACAGTGAAAAAGAAAGTTTCAGGATTCAGCCTAGCAAATGTAATTAACGTGATCATGTCCTAATTCTGAATAGAGTGATTTCTTTCAAATATATTGATATGTCTGCTTATATTGATATGTTTTATTGCATGAAAAAAAAGTGAACTCCTAGATAACAGGACTGATTCTTTTTCCCCCATGCGTTTGCATCCCTCATAATACCTCATACAACTGAAGCGACTTAGCAGCAGCAGCAGTACCTCATAATACAAAGTGTATTGCATTACATAAAAGCAAATAAAAGTACTTGCTTTACTTATCTTAACAGGTCTTTATTTTATGTTGTGGGCAGACCTCAGGTATTACAGGTTTCATTCCAGACCACCACAATAAAGAAAATAGTGTAAAAAAGTGAGTCACAGGAGGTTTCTGGTATCCCAGTACACATAAAAGATACATGCATTGTACTGTACTCTAGTAAGTATGCAATAGCGTTAGGTCTTAAAAAAGTACCTACCTTAATAAAGATATACTTTATTGCTAAAAAAAGGTTAATCGTCATTTGAGCTTTCAGCAAGTTGTAGCAGCAATGTCAAAAATCACTGACCTCCAATCAACCTAACAAATGTTACTAATAATGAAAATGTTAGAAATATTGTGAGAATTACCAGTGTGACACAGAGACCCCAAGTGAGCAAATGCTGTTGGAAAAACACCACCAGTAGACTTGCTCAACTCAGGTTGGCACAGACCTTCAATATGTAAAACAAATAAATAAACTCAATATCTGGGAAGTGCATTAAAGTCAAACACAGCAAAAAAACAAAAAGATCTGCCTGTATTTATATCATTTTGAATGCAAAATACTTTAGAGTAAGATTTAAGGGAATACTTTTTGCCAGAAATTAGTATAATGCCAGACTCTCTAGGAAGGCCATTTTTGCCCTAGAATTATGTGATGTTTGTATGCTCGATCACTATCAGACCTGGTAGAATGAAAATAGAGGTGGAAATAATATTATCAACTTTTATGGAAACTTGACCAGGTAGCCGGCTCTATGCCATTCACTTTACAGACTATATTATTTTATTCTCCTCATACCCTATGAAGTAGGTATTATTTTAACACCATTTTGCTAATAAGCACGAAAGTCACAGAAAAGTTAATTATATTCCCCAAGGTCACACACCTAGTCAATGGCAGAGCTGGAATTTGAATGCTGCCACCACAATGCAGAGTCTGTGTTCACTCCCTCAATTAACAAGTATTTTTATGTTGATGTTTGGCAGAAACCAACAAAATTCTGTAAAGCAATTTTCCTTCAATTAAAAAACAAATTTTTAAAAACCAAAAAACCAAAAGCAAATCAAAAAAAGTATTTTTATACCCTAGACCAGGATCCCCAACCTCTGGGATCAATATCTGATGATCTGAGGTGGAGTTGATGTAATATACTAGAAATAAAGTGCACAGTAAATTTAATGCACTTAAATCATCCCAAAACCATCTCCCCACTCCAGTCCATGAAAAATCTGTCTTCCAAGAAACTACTCCTGGGCGTCATAAAGGTTGGTGATCATTGCCCACCGACTATATCAGTGTTGATTTCAGGTTCTAGTAGATGGTCAGTGAATGTGTTCTTACGATAGTGGGAGGTATGACTGAGGGTATTCACTAGCTGATGTATAAAAGTAGAATTATTACTTAGTGATGGTTGACTCATGTCAGTGGAAAAAAAATGCATTGTCTAAAGTAATCAGTTTTAGTTTTCAGATTTTACATGCTGTACTGATTCATCTGCAATTAAAAGAAGGCAATTGCAAAGTGACTAGGAAATAGTCAATTATTGTTCGAAATGCCAAGCTTCAGAAATTAGCATTCTAGAATTTGCACAAATGTTAAGCCAGGAAAAAGAAGTTATAAAACACCATTTCAACTGCTGTTTGAAATTCTGCCATATATTAGTAATTGTATTATAATTTAAATTTGGAATCATAGGATTTTAGAGCTGGCTCAGAGCATTGGGATCCTCTGTGCCAACTTTGTACTTAATGCCAGAAATGTTCACACTCATTTAAAAAAATAAGACGTTTGACAAGTATTCCTCTAACATTGATTTAGAGTCAATAGAAACTGGATTTTTTTTATGCTATGACATAACTTTGTATGTTTGGCTAGTAAAATATTAGAATATTTAGTCAGTCCAGTCCAGCAGGATCTCTTTGTCATTCTTTCCTGGGACTTTCCCATGCCACCATCTGGCCTTTGGAGGAAAAAACTTGCCACCTTCTACCTAATTATTGCAGCTCTTTCTGTGTTTTATTCTTAAATCTCATTATTTCTTCTTTCATTTGTCATGTGGAATAAAATGATTTTGACAGAGTAAACAGTATAAACACAAAGACCCTACATACAGTTCCCACAGTGTCTAGTTAGTAATTCTCTCATGCACAAGCGCGCGTGCACACACACACACACACACTGAAGCTGGTAAACTGAGCACAATCTGAATGTTTCCAGTCGCCCTAAGATACAAAAAGTTGTATAATGTATTTCTGAGAAGAATATAATAATGTCATCTATGGTCATTTAAAAGCATAATTTATTAGTAGCCCATATGTTTGTGACTATCATTTTTGCCAGAATCAGATGCAAATAGTCCCTTCTTCAGCAAATCCTTCCCCATATGGCCCCTGCTCTCTCATCACCCTTTCTTCTGATCCCTGCCATTGGCTCCCTCCCCGTCAACCAAGGGGGACAGTTTCCTCATAGGTTTTTCCGAAGGTCAGCTTCTTGCCACTCCTTCTGCCCAGACGCTTCCTGGTCTTTTTCCTGTTTCAGGTGACCTCCTTGAGGTCTTTGTTAAAATGTCTCAGCGTTCCCTAACCACCCTTTACTATCTGCATCAGCTCCTGTTTTGTTGACATTTGTGACACTCAGTGCAATATGCAGTCTGCCCACTGTCCACATTTGTGTTGTGTGTTTGCACGTGTGTGCATGTGTACAGGGGTCATACCTGTCTTTTCTACTGGAATATAAACTTCCTAAAATCAAGGACAGAATCTGTCTTATTCACCACTGTTTTTCTAGTTTCTAATATAGTAGGTGCTCAATCAAGAAATATCAAATAAATGAATGTCCTGCAATTAGAAGTGTTGAAATAGAGATATTAAGGCACATTCAAAGATCATTGGGATCTTTACCCATTTTTGCTGTTGCCAGTTATGTATTCACTTATTAATTGATCACTTATCATTGAATAATCATTCTTTTAGGTGTCATCTGTGTTCTTATGTCCCTTTGTTCAGGAGCAGTGATGTGGGTATGTTTGTATGTATGATGCCTCTGGAATTTACTTATTCAAAAAATTTTGGAAATAAAAAATAATTGTCCCCATAACTGAGAAAGGATTTTAGATGAAATGGAACTTTAAGAACAGCATGAAAGACCAACAGAGAGGAAAGGCATTTAATGTTCTTGTAATGAGATCAAATGGACTCTAATAGTTGAAATCCCAATGTTGAAGAATGTTTAGACATGATAGAAAGGCATGTGAATCATGATGTGATTACGCTTTGCCAAGCAAATATGTGAGACATCTGTTTAAAATGCCTGGAATGTCCTGTTCAGTTATGTAATAAATAGTTCAGGATGGTACTGATCTTGTTGTATCATTAATTGTTGCAAATAATTGTTTACCTGGTGGTCGCTTTGAAACATGGTCTTATAGATTATTATATCATCTCTTCCAATAACCATTTCAGAAAGAAATTATTTGCCTAAGGAATCATACCTATTCTGGAACTCCCATAGACTGAATCTCATAGTCTTAACATACTTCATTAAGCCAGTGTCAGAGTTAGCAGGGAGTAGAGTGGTCAGAGGCGATTTAAAATGATCCAAACCTTCCCACTGATCCATCTTCACTTCCTGTGAGCCACATATCTCAGGGAAGCCTGCAGCATCCTTATAATCAGGAGACCTGTGCATTTGTAAGGTTACAGATTGACGTGTGTGGGTGATGGACCAGGGTACCTGACACCTCTCATCCCAGGATGCACCAGTATTTCCTACTGTCTTCTTTATGACTAGGGAAAAGAACAAGAGTCAACCAATGAGGCCTCATGAGATTTTTAATAGCACTTACAAGTGACTTCCCTGGTAGTTCAGACAGTAAACAATCTGCCAGCAATGCGGGACACCCGGGTTTGATCTCTGGCTTGGGAAGAGCCCCAGGAGAAGGAAATGACAACCCACTCCAATATTCTTGCCTGGAGAATTCCATGGACATAGGAGCTTGATGGGCTACAGTCCATGGGGTCACAAAGGGTCAGACATGACTGAGTGACTAACACAAGCGACAGGCTGCTGAGATTTTATTTACTGCAAATAGTCCTCTTTTTGTCCGCTACATGCTTGCCCAGCCCATACATTCAGTAGCTCTAAAGGCTCTTCCTTTCTTCATGCCCTCTTTTCACTGTCAGCTTTTCTTTCTATGGAACTTATCGAAAGCACATCTTCATTTCTTGTACCGTGTGCAATGAGCTGTGATCTAGCCATCACATTACAGCAGCCCTTCTATCTGGTTTTGCTAATTAGGTTTGGATGGCACAGTTCTGCTATGGAATGGTCTTTGACAGCAAGTATCTCTCCATCCCCTTCCCCCTGCCGAGGCAGGAAACTTCTCCTGATGCCTTAGGCCCTTGAATTATTCTGAATGTTCAGTTCAGTTCAGTCGCTCAGTCGTGTCCAACTCTTTGTGACCCCATGAATCACAGCACTCCAGGCCTCCCTGTCCATCACCAACTCCCAGAGTCTACTCAAACTCATATCCATTGAGTCGGTGAGGCCATCCAGTCATCTCATCCTCTGTCGTCCCCTTTTCCTCCTGCCCCCAATCCCTCCCAGCATCAGGGTCTTTTCCAATGAGTCAACTCTGTGTGTGAGATGGCCAAAGTATTGGAGTCAGCTTCAGCATCAGTCCTTCCAATGAACACCCAGGACTGATTTTTGGGATGGACTGGTTGGACCTCCTTGCAGTCCAAGGGACTCTCAAGAGTCTTCTCCAACACCACAGTTCAAAAGCATCAATTCGTCAGTGCTCAGTTTTCTTCACAGTCCAACTTTCACATCCATACATGACCACTAGAAAAACCATAGCCTTGACTAGACAGACCTTTGTTGGCAAAGTAATGTCTCTGCTTTTTTAATATGCTATCTAGGTTGGTCATAAATGTTCTTCCAAGGAGTAAGCGAATGTAGCCTTCATTTATTCTGGAATATCGAGTATAACCTTTAAATGAAAAATTTGCAAGCATTTTTGGAAAACTCAGAAGACTTATTTACAGTTTTTACCACTACTTAGCAGTTCCGTAGGTCATTGGCGCACCATCTTCTTCCATGGCCTGAAATGTCACGTTGAAAGTCAACAGATCTTGCATTTGTTTCTGGCATCACCATCGACTGAGCTTGACCTCGGGCATATATTTTGCCCTCCACTTCAGTAAATGGCCACAGAGCTTTGGGGAATTAACTTGGATTTTTGCTGATGTCACATTCTGTTTTCTTGCTTTTCAGTGCAATATTATCTTTTAAGGATCTGCTTTTCTTTGTAAGTACTCAGCCTTGTCTCTGTTCCCATGCCTTTCTTCTCCGCTTATTTGAAAAACATGAGACTGTAAAGCATTTAGAAAACAGAAAGTGACATAAATGGGAAGTAGTTATAGTCATTTTTCTCATGTGTGAAATCAGCATTTACAGGAGACACATAATTGCCTCTAGTGACTGAGAATGCTTACAAGAACCCCACTAGTGGTCTTGGGGAAAATATTAGGTAGCTAACAAAGAAGACAAATTCCCATTAAAAATAAGGTTTATCCCATACACAACATGCTTTCTAAAAAACTCAATCTTGCTGTGAACTATTCTGTGATTTTTCTGGACACCTGAACTTATTTTATGCAGTCTTGAGCCATGTCAAATGAATTTTCTCATGTTTCACAAGGAGTAGACATTTAAGGCAGTAAGCCAATAAATTACATATGAAGACTTACTACAGCATACATGGGATTCAGTTCATTTCAGTTGCTCAGTCGTGTCTGACTCTTTGCGACCCCATGAATTGCAGCACACCAGGCCTCCCTGTCCATCACCAACTCCTGGAGTTCACCCAAACTCATGTCCATCGAGTCGGTGATGCCATCCAGCCATCTCATCCTCTGTCATCCCCTACTCCTCCTGCCCCTAATCCCTCCCAGCATCAGGGTCTTTTCCAGTGAGTCAACTCTTTGCATGAGGTGGCCATTAGAATCTTTAAAATCTCCTCTTAAGTTGTATTTTTTGAGGTCTTAATTTACTATTTTGTTAGAAGAGAAATTAGCAACAAAATAATATTTTAGCATCTGTTTCTATTTTATAGCAAACACGTGGCCCTCATAGTTGTGCTCAAATTAATGCTTTTCAGATCTTTTTTTCCCCTAAAAAACCATGTTAATTACTAGTGAGTTACATAAACATAGTATTAAAATGGGACTTCCCCAGTGGTTCATCAGTAAAGAATCTGCCTGCAGTGCAGGAGACACAGGTTTGAACCCTGGGTCAGGAAGATCCCCTGGAGAAGGAAATGACAACCCACTCCAATATTCTTGCCTGGAGAATCCCCATGGGCAGAGGAGCCTGGTGGGCTACAGTCCATGGGGTCACAAAGAGTTGGACACAATTGAAGTGACTGAGCAGCAGCAGCAGTAGTATAATACCAAGTTTGCTGCTTGACATCAATCTTTTGTTTCATCAATTAATCAACTAAATAAATGCTTCTGAATGCTTCCTCTACTCTCATTTCTCTGAATCCAGGTATCCCTCTTACCTACTTTTCCACCTCCTTCTTTTCCCTGATAGGTTACTCTGTGATTTGACTAATGATGATAAGAAGGGGGTCAATCATCAACATCCTGGTAGGTTAGTAAGAGGAATTTAAATAATTTTTTTCCTGATGGACAAATGCGTATTCTTTTGAAAATGTACTGCTGGCTACAAAGCTAATGGGTTGTCCAAAAAGTTTGTTCCACTTCAAGTAAAAATAAGACCTAATTTTCATTTTCACAAAGAACTTTATTAAAGAAACATATTCCCTAACCAAACAACCTTTTTGTCCAACCAAGTATTTTTCTCAGCTATCCAATATCATATCTTGCTTTGCATAGAGGGGATGTAGGTAGGAAGATGGTTCTTGAATAACCTTGAGGAGGTATGGTGCTTCCCAGGTGGCTCAGCGGGTAAAGGAATCCGTCTGCAATGCAGGAAACGCAAGTTCAATCCTTGAGTCAGGAAGATCCCCTGGAGAAGGGCATGGCAACCCACTCCAGTGTTCTTGCCTGGAGAATCCCATGGACAGAGGAGCCATGGGGTTTACAGTCCATAGGACTACAAAGAGTCGGACATGACTGAAGCTACTGAGCTCGCACACATAAGGCTGTAGTCTGTGTGGATGACCAAAATTTCCATCTTTATATTTCAACTCACATGGTGGCTTCTAGATCCTTTCCTGAAACAAGATAATTGTCCCTAGAAACTTCAGCTGATATTACAGGTCAAATGACTAGGAATGCAAAAGTGTTATTATGCAAATTTTTGTCTTTAAAGTGCAGCCAGAGGCTACTGCTATAAATAGAAAAATCAAGTGAAGAAAATTCATCCTCTGGACATACTATTCGACCACCTTTTGCTTTCTTATCGGATGTTTCCATTTTCCCTCAAGGGGGGAGGAAGAGGTTTCATTAATCTGGGACAGATATCTGTAGAGGTTTTATCCTTTTTGGAGGCTGCCTTTGAAAAGTGGCTTTGATACCTGTATATTTGGGTTTCTGTGACTTAAAACTAAAAAAAAGTTCAGCACCATATGTAACCACTGTTGAAAGTCATAGGGCTGCTACTGTGAGGTTGCACAAGAGACATGTGGCAGATCAGGGAAAAGGCCATTTTATGGTTTCAAGCAGCTTGTATCTCCTTAAAAAGAACTTCCAAAAGGTAGACATTTTTATTGTCGTCGTTCAGTCGCTAAGTTGTCTGACTGTTTGCAACCCCACAGACTGCAGCATGCCGGGCTTCCCTGTCCCTCACCATCTCCTGGATCTTGCTCAAGCTCATATGCATTGAGTTGGTGATGCCATCCAACTATCTCACCCTCTTTCGCCCCTTCCTCCTGCCCTCAGTGTTTCCCAGCATCAGGGTCTTTTCCAGTGAATTGGTTCTTGACATCACATGGCCAAAGTATTGGAATTTCAGCTTCAGCATCTGTCCTTCCAATGATATTCAGGGTTGGTTTCCTTTAGGACTTGTTCTTAGAACTATAAATATGTAGATAAAATACATAGACACACATACATATTCTGTATATTTACACGTATGAATATTTGGGCAACAATGGAGATGGTTAAAAATATGCTATTTCAGTCTCTTTATGCATTTGTGCATGGTATTTAATATGTCTGGTCAAACCTGGGCTTTTAAATATGAACTTTGTCTTGGGTTGGCTAAAAAGGTGATATGAGTTTTCCCATAAGGTGTTACAGGAAAAAACCCAGATACACTTTTTTGGCCAACCCACTATTTTACCAGAGAGTTGTGCCTTTGTAATTCTAAGCAAATGAGGTTGTGCACAGCCGAGATGCCTGGTGCAGTCTTAAAGGCAGGGCAGGGTCAGCTCAGAGACAAAGTGTTTGTTTAATAATGGCAGAGAGCGCCACAGCATCCATCTTTGCAGTCGGTTTTATTTATTTATTTTTTTAATGTGCTTCCCCGCCCCTACCCACGAGAGGGTTCACTTACACAAAGCTTCAGCTGCGCCGCTGCTCTGCCATGCACTGTCTTGGCCAGGTGCTTCTAATTGCAAGCTTCCGACAAGAAGCTGGAGCCCAGCTGTGCCGGGATCAATTCCTGCCACTGTGGGAAACCGGAGAGGAAGCCTGAACTAGGTCAGAAAACTGCCTCCCTCATCAAGTCTCTCTGACTCCGGCTGGTGCCCTCATTTCCAGCTTTGCAGCTGCCCTGTCCCTTGATCTCTGTGGTCCCTCGTAGTTCCGGTCACCCTGGTCCTGCAGAAGGGGTAGCACCCACCTGTGGACCCAGCTCTGTGCACGGACTTTGAGGCAGATTGTTGGCCCCAGACCAAGATATGGCAAGCAGTAAATCTCCAGCCAAGAAACAAGTCACTCTGAATCTCATCTCATTGACTTGGCAGCTTGAATCGAGTTTCTTCAGTGTCCCTCAGTTTTCCCTTTCATCGGAGTTCATACCTTGGGTTTATGCATTTTTTGAGTCCCTGGCTGGCTCAGCCTTGGGTTGATCGCATTTCCTGGCTCTGTCCATGGACCTTAGAGACCTTGCCCTTCACTCTGCATTATTTCAGCCGTGTTTCTGCACAGCCAGATACAGGACCTGGGTTTTGGCTAATACTGTTTGGTTCTTTGCAATCCTTAGCAACACAATTTGAGACCAGCCTGTTGTCCCTAATGCCTGGAATTTTTCTTTTTTTCAGTCTGATTAGTTGTTCTGCATCTGTTGTGACTCAGCTTGAGCATCGATTCACGAAGGCGTCTCTGGCCTCCCTCTGTGCCCCACGCACCCCCTGCCAGGCAGGGCTAGGAGCTCTTTCACTGTACTTTTCTCATGGCCTATGCCTGTTTCAAATACAGACTTTGACTTATATTAATCATTTATTTATACATTTTTCACTTCTCTGCCACACACTCTGCTCTGTGTGTCTCCTGATGTGAGGTACAAGGAAGTGATTTTTTTATATGTTTCTTGGGTGAATGAATAAACTTTCAGGTGTGTGTTTCTGTGTGCTAATTCTCATAACTCACCCTTTGCCTCGCTCCTTTTATATTGACCCCCAAGCTTCACCCAGCTACCACTCACCTTTGCTGGCCATCATCTGGACTTAGCTGTGACACTGACCACCAACCTAGAGCACATGTTGCTTGCCTGGTGCCCTGTGATCCGATTCCCGTGTGCCTTGTCTTGCCCATTCTTGCTGGTTGTGGATGGTTTCCATACCGTACATTGAAGTTTCTACATCTGTTGACAACGGCTAAACATCTGGCAAAGTTGCTTTCTCTGTCTCAGGCTGGAAAAAAATTATATCAAGATATTATGATTCTTACAAACTCTGAATCCTTGAAAGAACATGCCAAGATCTTCCTCTTTAATCAGAAAATAAAGTGTATTGAATGAATCATCTTTATCCCTTTAACAGTGATTATCGAGATAGCAAAATATTTTATGGCAAATAGATGCTGAAAATTTAGGACTGTTATTTCAAAGTGAGCAATGGTGTCAGCCAGAACCCAGGTTCTTTCTGGGGTCAGAAGCTGTTTTGGTTCTTGTGAGCCAGGGGACCTCCTCTATCATTGCTTCAGGATCTGGGACCCAAAATGCCAGAGATCTTCCTCTCTGGCTTCCCTGGTGGCTCGGACAGTAAAGAATCTGCCTGCAGTGTGAGCGATCCCAGTTCAATCCCTGGGGTAAGAAGATCCCCTGGAGAAGGAAATGACTACCCAATCCAGTATTCTCGCCTGGGAAATCCCTGGGACAGAGGAGCCTGGCGGGCCACAGTCCATGGGGTCACAAAGAGTCAGATACAACTAAGCAACTAAACTAACACTTTAAAACAGGCTCTTTATAGTTGGTCAGAGACAGGACTACTTTTAGAGACAGTATTCAGACATTATTCCCAGTAATATTCTACTTTGACTATATTCCTTTTGGGAACAAAATCAACTCACACATTGTCATCAGGAATTTTCCTTGTACCCAGCATTCTGTTGGGATTTTGCCCAAAATCTCTGAAAAGTTGACTCAGATTAAGAGGAAGGGAAAGGATGAGTTTCACTTTTACATTCATAGGGCAGTGCTGATGAGTTTCCAGAAACCTCTTCAGTCATTAAGCTGTTCAGTCAGTGTCTCTAGTTGTTTCTTCCAAGGTTCAAAGGCAGCATCATCATTTCTAATTGTTCAGCCCACCTGGTCACCTAGGGTCACTTGGTGATATTAGGTTAAATATTACTTGAGATTCTCCCTTTAATATATTCCTGCCAAATCAATGTTTCTCTGCCACAGTCTGAGCTGGTTGTAATAAAATCTATGCACTTTGCCTTTGGTGCCTTTCAGGATGTCTGCTCTTACTGTGTCCTCAGCCCAGAGTGTTCTCATGGACAGTTCCTTCTCACACTCAGGTCTAGGATGGGTGTCTCCAGGAAAGCTCTCCCTAATGGCCCAGCCAGAGCACTCCCAGCTCCACCCGTCTCACCCCATCCCCGCCCAGCCCTGCTTTAGACACATCAGCCATGTCAAGCTGCTAACTTCTTTCCTGATACTCACCATAACGTGAAATCACCTTGTGTTTACTTGTTAAACTGTCTGTACACACCTCCTCCAAGCATCACTGTTAGAATGTGAGTGTTGAGAAGGAGGAGAGTGTTCCTTACGCTGTGTTCCCAGTTTCTACCAAAGTGTCCAGCTTACTGTCATCATTCAATACGTATTTATTGAATGAATAAAAGTAATAAAGGGAGTAGGGTAGGAAAAGGAGGGAGAGAGACAAAGGAAAAGGAGGAAGGAAGGAACCGTGATAGTTTTGGCTACATGACCAATGAGTTTGTATTGGGTTGGTCCAAAAATTCTTTCACATTTTTCCAGTTTGTCCAGGAAAACCCTGCACAAAATATTTTTGCCAGCCCAATATTTGGCAGAAAAAGAACCAGTGGAAGTGGTGGCCAATCACTCTGCCATCTATCAATGTCTTCTTTTGGCAGGAGGAATTTTCGGCTCTCCCCAGATGCTTGCAACACAGATCTCATTCTTACCTGTCCATCGTTGCTCAGCTAACACTGCCTGTCTTACAATTCCCAGTTCTCTCTCAGTGCTTCACTTCAAGATTCACCTGTGGACAATGCCTTTGAAAAGTCGGGAGGGAGGTGAAATTCACCTTTCCTATTGGCTTTCTGTCACAACATGGTTACGTGTGGAACATATATTGTCTGATTGTTTCCTTTGCGATGAAGTCTGTACCTTCAGCTTTTCTACCAGTCAGTGATGCGTTTGATGACCTGTAATTAACGGGGCATGCTGATAAATTTAGTAGCAGCTCACTGCTCTTTTTAAAAATTGCTAATATTGTCTGAACAACTAGAGGCTTAATTTTATGGGTGTTTTTCAAAGAAGAGATGGCTTTTAAAGGTCTCTTAACAAGAGTATGATAATTAAGCTTCATTAGTTTTTAGTCAAGATAAATATCCATTTTTAGGGTAGTGATTGTATTGAAGAGAATACTCCAGCTAAACATGAACTGTAATTCAGCACATTCTCTTAATTCAGCCAGCCCCTTCTGCTGTTAAAAAGTATTTCTTTTCATTTTCAGTAGTTTTTTTTTTCTTAACATCAAAAAGATACTTAAAATTCAGTCATTGTATCAAATACAGAACAGGTGCGGATGTCAAGTCATTTCATCAGTGAGAATATTTATATATCCAAATGATGTCTCATGTCACAGGAAATCGTATCAAAAGCCCAGGTTTCACCACATTGTTACTGAATTAAAATATGGAAAGAGAAAATTTCCAGTTTAATAATGATCTAATCCTTGTGGGTAGATAAGTAGACAGAAAATAAACAGATTTTTCAAAGAGCATTTTTTTTCAATTGAAAAGAATAAGAATTGGACGTTGAGGACCCTGGATTCTAGTCTGGCTACGCCACCAATCACTTGGCTGCCCTTAGCCAGTCATCCTCATTGTCTGTCCATATGATAAGAACATTCCCACCACTTTCCAGATCATGTAGGTTCTCTTCCCCAAAGATGTCACCTAACTGTGTACAGTTATTTTTTTTACTTAAACATTTAAAAAGAATTGTCCTGGGACTTCTTGGATGGCCCAGCAGTTAAGACTCCATGTTTCCACTGCAGGGGACACAAGTTTGATCCCTGGTCAGGGAACTAAGATCCCACATGCTGCATGGCATGGCCAGAAACAAACAAACAAACAAAAATTATCTTTAGGACATTTAGCAAATAGAAAAGGAGAAAATCTATTCAGTCTCCTTTAAGGCAGGAGTCTGTAGCATTTGAACTGTGACCCCATCTTCACACCCAGAGTTCAGATGCTCTAATCGAGGCAGATACAACCAAGAAGATGGAGCTCCCTCATCCCCCAGCTCCCAGTCTGGAGCCATACTTTAACCCAGGGAAGGACAGGCTGCTGGCTTTCTCTCCATTTTACAAAAACTATTTTGCAGGCAGGTGTGACTAAGAGATCCAGGACTCCTTTCCTCCACTTAACCCCCACTTACAGGCAGAAACGCTCACCCAGAGATAGCAAACCAAGAATACAAGTGCCCGATGACTCTCACCCCAGCTCACTTTATAAACTCAGGGTTCCAGATGGGAGCAGTGAGCCAGAGGGCTATCTCTGTCACCCCCACTGCTGGTCACTCTGGGAAAAGCAAGCCACTGTGTTCTGCCCAAACTCTTTGTGGTGATATGGAGGCTCCACCAGGGAAAGAGGTGCGATTTGGGGATGAGGGACTCCACAGCTCTGCTGAAAGGAGTTGATTCTACTGCAAACAGAGGATGGAAAACCCCATCCCTGAGGACATTGTCAAAAGCAACGGGGACTTACCTGGTGATCCAGTGGTTAGAACTCCGTGCTTCCACTTCAGGGGGTGCAGGTTCAATCCCTGGTCGAGAAACTTAGGATTCCATAAGCTGCATGGTGCAACCCAAAATAAATAAGTAAATAAAAGGAAAAAACAATGGACGTCTTGTTAGAAAGCAATTAAGCAGGAACTCATAGCTCCATGAGACAAGCAGCAACAAGCCAAATAGCAGAGCAGTCAGAAGTTTAACAGGGAAACAGTGGAGAGAGCCAAGAAGAGCCTTCCTGAGGTCATGGTAGTCAGGGGGCTGTGCACACACGTTGGGCTGCACTTAGGAGCAATCAGAGCTGGACGTGGACAGACCTAAAACCACCCCCCAAACCATCCGCAGATCAGTCAACAAAGAGCAAAAGCCTAGTTGTTCAGTCACTCAGCCATATCAGACTCTTTGCAACCTAATGGACTGTAGCACACCAGGCTCCCCTGTCCTTCACCATCTCCTGGAGTTTGCTCAGATTCACGTCCATTGGGTCAGTGATACCATCCAACCATCTCATCATCTGTTGCCCGCTTCTCCTCCTGCCTTCGGTCTTTCCCAGCATCGGGCTCTTTTCCAATGAGTCGGCTCTTCACTCAGCCTCACAGGCATGGGGTTTTACCAAAAATTGGCTGAACGCTAGTCTGCCTTGACCCAGAGGCAAAACTCCTAGGAAGGCAGGCTAATGAACAAATTCACACCTACCCTTGGCAGTCTGTGTACGCCTGAGACTGCACCTTCTCAGCAGTGCTGAGGGAGGAAAAACCCCAGCTGGTATTCCCTCAGTAAGTGGAGAAGCAGCCACATAAACCACTTAAAATGTGATCGCGGCGTGCGAGCCACACACACATCCAACGGTAAAGAGTAAAAATGTAACTGGCTAATAGAGCTTAAGCACAGCCTTTGACCAATAAGTGGTTTATGCTTTCCCAGGAGAAATTCCTAGGTGGCTAGGATAAAACATAAAACAGGTGTCTACACTCAGTGGGGGATGTAGATTTCAAGTCACTAAAGATTCTTTCCTGTCTGAGCTGCCAGGGAAGCCCCAAGTATGCAAATAACGGACCAAGAAAACAAAAACAATATTAGCCCACGGAGGAAAGCAGGGCAGGGGAAGGGGGAGATTGCCTATACACAACAGTTTTTACATGATTTATTTTGCTAATTATGGTTTATTAAACTTAATTCTGCAATCAGATTTCCTTCCGTGGATACACTGAGGTGATTAAATGACTTGGAAGTAAACCCCATAGCCCAATATATGCTTTCTTTTTCTACACAAGAGATAAATCCTCTAAATATGTCAGGTGTGTATATATATATACACACACACACATATATATACATGTGTGTGTCTCTATATGTATCTTTGGGCTTTCCAGATGGCGCTAGTGGTAAGGAACACATCTGCCAGTGCAGGAGATGTAAGAGATGCAGGTTCAATCCCTATATTGGGAAGATCCCCAGAGGAGGGCATGGATAATATGATTCTTGCCTGGAGAATCCCATGGACAGAGGAGCCTGGCGGGCTACAGTCCTTGGGGTCGCAAAGAGTTAGACACAACTGAGCATCTGAGCAAAGGTATGTATCTTTATATTTATTCAGCATTCCAAGACTTAAATTATCTCCCAAAAAAGCAAGCTAGGAAAGGAAAAAAAATTAATAAAAATTGATGACTTAAGAAGAAAACTAATTCTTGGAATGGTCTGAGTTAGGATTAATGGTAATTAGATTTGTTAGTGTTGGACTGGGATCCTCTCTGAACTTGACATGGGCTGGAGTCCTACAGCAAAGATTCTGGGAGCTTGAGCCTTCTCCAGACATCACAGTAACGATGGACTGTTTTCTGAGAACAACCCCATTGGCCCTCCACCTCGTGTTATCTCCTCTTCGAGTGGGGGTGAAACCTATGAAGATGAGAAGATATCAGCATCCTCAGTAGCAAAAGGGAACTGGTTTCGGCTGGCCCTGTCAGGCCACATGAACCCTTTCAGAGCATCGTAGGTGAGGTCAGAGCCTCAAGTGTAGACCACACTCACAGCCATTTCCCCCAAAGTTCACCCAGGATTGTTGTGTATAATGCAGCAAGGCCTCCAGCTCTTAGTCATCTGGTGGGTCTAGGGTTAGCACATCCTTTTCCACAACATAATCATGGATATTGAGTTTAGGTCATGAAACCAGACTCCTCAGATAGGAGCTCAATGGTTCACGAAGCAACGCAATCCCACTGGATGGAGCTGAACCTTGCAGAATTCTCAAGTGTCCCTCCAACTTATCCCTGTTATACTGTTTGTACAACACACACAGTTTTGCACACGCATGCTAGTTGCTTCAATTGTGTCCGACTGTTTGTGACTCTATGGACTGTAGCCTACCAGGCTCCTCCATCCATGGGATTCTCCAGGCAAGAATACTGGAGTGGGTTGCCATTTCCTCCTCCAGGGGATCTTCCCCACCCAGGGATCGAACCAGCATCTCTTATGTCTCCTGCACTGGCAGGTAGGTTCTTTACAGTTTTGCACAATAAAGCCTATTTTCAAAAGTCTAGTTGTTCTTTCACTGTATGGCACTTCAGTTATGTCAAGGAAAGAGAGGTTTCTCTTGAGTTTTCCCTGGGCTCTTTCTCTTTCCTCTGGAAGTATTCCAGGCCACAGTGTTGCTCAGAGCTGAACTCCAAGCCTCAGTGTATCTGACCAGCACCCAGGAAAGGGCCATGCCCTTTCTCAGACTTAGCATCTCTCTTTAATGCTGCCTAAAATGACCTTAAAATCTTTTGCAATTGCATCATATAAGGAGCTTATGTTTATAAATCAGGAAATGATCCCCAACCTTGTTTTGCATATAGATGCATAATTGATGGCATTAGTTAATAGGATTTAAAAATGAAACAAAGATGCCATTGGATTCTCTTTGATTTTGTAATAGTTTTTCAAATCTTTGCTTGTAAAGAAACAAGACAAAGTTGTAGTCAGACCAGATGCTTTTTTTTTTTTAACTTTACAATATTGTATTGGTTTTGCCATATATCAACATGAATCCGCCACAGGTATACACATGTTCCCCACCCTGAACCCTCCTCCCTCCTCCCTCCCCATACTGTCTCTCTGGGTCGTCCCAGTGCACCAGCCCCAAGCATCCTTTTGGACTCTGTGGGAGAGGGAGAGGGTGGGATGATTTGGGAGAATGACAAGACCAAATGCTTTAAAAGGGAAATCTAGAAAGAAAATCACACACACACACACAAAACACACATGGGAACCTAACAAAATGTAAAGGAAATAGAATCCAGTAGCCAAAGTATATTATTATGACTCTCATTTATCTTTTAAAGGTCTTTTTGGTGTGCACTATTTTAAAAGTCTTTACTGAATTTATTACAATATTCCTTCTGTTTTATGTCTTGGCTTTTTTGGAGAATGTGACATCTTAGCTCCCCAACCAGGAATCAAACCCACACCCCCTGCATTGGAAGGTAAAGTCTTAACCACTGGACTGCCAACTTTAGCTCAGTTCTTGTTTTAGCTGAAAAGCAAGAGAGGCAAAACATTGCTACCTAAATTCATTACTGAGATTCGTTTTTAAAACAGCTTTATTGAAAAATAACTCACATCATAAAATTCTCCCACTTAGAACGTGGCCTCAGTAGTTTTTAGTATATTCATTCACAGTGAGCCATCACCGCAGTCTAATGTTAGAACATTTCATCCCCCAGAAAGAACCCCCCTCCCCTGAATCCCTTTCTCCATCACGGTGAGGCAGATGGCACTGTCATCCACTTGGAGTCAGGGGACCAAGTAATCTGGGAAGGGGGACGGAAAAAGAGAGCAGGAGATGAATAAAGGCACGACTATATTTTCTGAAGATCGCCCTGGGCTCCCAAGCTTCTGTGAGAAAGCAGACCTCTTCATAACAGTTTTGCCTGGGAAACTGAGCTTGTGGAAAATTCCTGCTTTGGTTCCATATAACCCTAACAGGAGTATCGGGGCTTAAATAAAGGCTGTATTGTGTGAACTGCACCCCTCACCACTGCACCCGCCCCTTTCCTTTCCGAGAGGTTTAGGCTGAAGTGGAAGCTGAGCGCCGTGTTTTGCTTCAGCAAAGGGGCAATTGTCATCCAGCGGTGCTGTTTTCATTAGGAGATTGAGAAACAAATACTTGTACTGGGGTGCTTTTCATAAGGCTCTGTGATTTCCTTTCATTTTCTTCCTTTCTTTTTAAGTTCTAGGGACCAGGGTGTTAAAGAAAATCTAGAAAATTTATTTTTAACTGACGAATAGAATGTCCATTAAAGGCCAACAGCTATAACCAAATTTAAGAGTCTTAGCTCCCTGAGAGTTATAAACTCTTGAATTGATCTAAGAATGATGGGAGCACTGGCTTTTTCCCCTGTTTTACCTCATCTCAGCCAAGTTGGGTGTATCTGGACGTTTTTTTTTTACATCAGAAGCATCAAGAACTAAATTAGATATTGTTCTGATATGAGAAGCCCTGGTAAACAGACTTCTGCAAAAATGCTGTTTTTCCGTATGCTATTTTTTCTAAGGCCAACAAGAGGAAACAGAGTGGTTGGTTATTTTGCCTGCTGAGATAAGCAGCCATGTTGCTAGGGGTCGGGGATTCTGTTCCTCTGCTCCCTCTGCTGGTTGAGGCGGAGTATTGCTGGCATGCGTGGGTTTGGTTTTTGCAAGCCTGGCAGAACGTTTCCTCCTCTGCCACAGTTTAAAGAGCTGAATAAAATGCAGTGGTCCATGTTAAAATTTCCAAAGGCAAATGAAATTTATCCCACTCTCTCTTCCTAGTCTCTTCCTTCGCCCTCAGACCGTGGAAAAGTGATCCCCACTGGGCTTGGGGGATCTGACAGCTGAAAAGACAGCCATGTGTCAGGCAATGAGACAATCATGTGGTGGGTGTGAAAAGAAATTTCTTTAAGAATAGGAAGTCTTGTGTGTTGAGAGTTCTCAGGGAGGATCTAGGATTGTGCATGACCGATAGTTATGTCGGTTACTTGACAATACTGTGAATATCTGGGCACTCAATGTGCCTGTTCTCTGAGTTCAGGACATGAGAAACCTCTTTTTCCTGCATGTATTATCTTTAAACTAGAGATAGTAAACTGCTTATGCTTTAAAAAATTATTTTTTTAACTTAAGTGATTTTATGCTTAATTACTGCTTTTCAGTCCTCCTTTCTCTTAGATACTTGAATGTTGGGATTAAAGAAGCAACGGACACTTTCAGAAGTCAATTGTACTGTAATTATTTTAAATAGCAGTGCATTTTCTGTCATCTATGTTTTTGTGGGTTAACCCAAAGGTTCAAAGCTAGATCAAAATCACTAGTTGAATTAAAATATGTTTTGTTCACAAACTCAATGATAAATGAGTATAGTGTGACTTCAGGTGACTTTACTAAGATAATTTAAAACTTGAGGTTGAGACCAGATTTACAGCTTAATTTCAAATGGTCTTTCTACCTCTGAAATCAGACTTCTTTTATTTTCTATATTATATTCTTGAGTTTTATTGGTTCTCCTTTTCCCCAAGAACTGGTATCTAAAATTAACTTTCAGAGCTTACCAAGCCTCCCTTGCTGTGTCCAGTCAAAGGTGGAGGAAAGCTAAATGTGGCGATGAGGTGAGGCTGTGTGTCTGAGCACCACTTCTGTGCCTGTTCTTTGTCTCATGTGCCCATCAGTCACTTGGGACTGACGATACTTCCTGAACATCCATCCAGCTAGTCTCAGTTTTAGAACACTGAGCACTCTCATTGCTTCATCTCACAGTCACACACCATGTGTGTCCTTGTCTCCCATGCCACTGGAGGGACTTTTATGTAGTGATGTTATTTTGTTTTCCGGTGTGTCCCCAGCACCCAGCATGGTGCCAGCTTCACAGGATGTTTGTGTGTGTGTGTGTGTGTGTGTGTTTGAATCATTATTCACTGAATGAGTAAATGGGGTCAAGTTCTAGGCATTTTGATAATCTGTTTTATCATGTCTTTTGCTGGGAGTTAATGCAAAGGAGCCAAAGCCTTTGACTGTGTGGATCACAAGAAACTGTGGAAAATTCTGAAAGAAATGGGAACACAGACCACCTGACCTGCCTCCTGAGAAATCTGTATGTAAGTCAGGAAGCAACAGTTAGAACTGGACATGGAACAACAGACTGGTTCCAAATAGGAAAAGGAGTATGTCAAGGCTGTATATTGTCACCCTGCTTATTTAACTTATATGCAGAGTACATCATGAGAAATATTGGGCTGGATGAAGCACAAGCTGGAATCAAGATTGCTGGGATAAATATCAATAACCTCAGATATGCAGATGACATCACCCTTATGGCAGAAAGTGAAGAAGAACTAAAGATCCTGTTGATGAAAGTGAAGGAGGAGAGTGAATATGTTGGGTTAAAACACAACATTCAGAAAACAAAGATCATGGCATCTGGTCCCACCACTTCATGGCAAATAGATGGAGAAACAGTGGAAACAGTGGCAGATTTTATTTTGGGGGGCTCCAAAATCACTGTCAATGATGACTGCAGCTATGATTTCAAGACTCTTACTCCTTGGAAGAAAAATTATGACCAAGCTAGACAGCATATTAAAAAGCAGAGACATTACTTTGCCAACAAAGATTTGTCTAGTCAAGGCTATGGTTTTTCCAGTAGTCACGTATGGATGTGAGAGTTGGACTGTAAAGAAAGCTGAGCACCAAAGAATTGATGCTTTTGAACTGTGGTGTTGGAGAAGACTCTTGAGAGTCCCTTGGACTGCAAGGAGATCCAACCAGTCCATTCTAAAGGACATCAGTCCTGAATGTTCATTGGAAGGACTGATGTTGAAGCTGAAATTCCAATACTTTGGCCACCTCATGCGAAGAACTTACTCATTGGAAAAGACCCTGATGCTGGGGAAGACTGAGGGCAGGAGGAAAAGGGGACGACAGGATGAGATGGTTGGATGGCATCACCGACTCAATGGACATGAGTTTGAGTAAACTCCAGGAGTTGGTGATGGACAGGGAGGCCTGGAGTGCTGCAG